>NC_083595.1:53922181-53997181 GCF_027579695.1 Neoarius graeffei | reverse complement strand
GACTTTGCCAGGAATCTCTAGTTGAACAAAATAGAAAAAGAAATTTTTGTTTTCCTAAATCTGAAAATGGTTTAGCAAAAAATATAATACTTATGTGCAGTTGTTTCTGTATGCGACGGGCTACTTCACGACAAAATAATTACAGCTTGGGCTTAGAGGGCAAACAATACATTTTCACTCGATTCATGTGTTAGCTGGCTGGTGGGGCAGGGGAAGAGCTGACTGACTGCCCGATGTGTTGTCTGCACTACGACAAGGCCGTGGCTTCCAGGACGCTATGCTGCTGCAACCTCACATTGAATGCACTGCACGCTTGTTCACGTGACAGAGCAAGAGAGACAGAGGTCCGGTGTGTGTACGGAGGGGGCACACATCGGGACATTATTTTCACACACGCTTTTAATGCCGCTTCTTTTCTAAAAGATCATGTTGACATTGGCCTCAGTAAACTGTAAAAAAAAAATCAAAAGGGCACTTTTTTGGACAGAGGGCAGAGGGGCAGGTGCTTGAGCACCACCTCGTGTCTATCTGTGCACGCCACTGTTAATTGGTTATTAATAATGAATCAATTATTAACTGCAGTGGTACTTTACAATATATTATTTTTATAATATGAATAATAATCCTTTATAGCATGAACACTTTGCACAAAATATGAAAACTTGAACAGTGAGATCCTGTGATATTAAATTCTGAACATCTCCTTTTTTGTATTTTTAATGATTTTTAAAAATATATTTTCAGTTCTTCTTTTCTCGTGACAGTGCATTATTTAAACCAAACACTACACCCTCACACTCCGAACACAAACAACGCGTCCGGATGATAAAACATGCTGCCTCCCGATGCTGGATCCTGAGAGAGGACGCCGTGGCGTCGTGTCCGATCTGAATGTTTGTATACGACTCTGTAAAAACATCTGAAACATGACGGCGTTGCGGTGCAGCCGGAGGACTAATTAGTTAATTATTTCATCTCAGCTAACGGACTTTAGGGCAAGAAGCATATTCAGTCTCCTAGCAACATGGTGATGTATCGCTGCCTTCAAAAGGATCTTCACAGATATCAGAGAAGTTTGAGATAAAAAAGAAACAGAAGAAGAAGAGAAGTCGATCCTGCAATAGAACAGAATTCCAAGACAAAGGCAGCAAAGGTAACTAAAAAAAAGTAAATAAATAATGATAAGTATAACTAATTAGAAAACAATAATTACAAAAATCTGCAAAGCACAATACGCATCATGCTGGTATTATATATAAAAAAAAAATCTCCTCACCCCCGGCGGGGGGGTGGTATCCATGTCATCCTCAAGCTCGGGTCCTCTACCAGAGGCCTGGGAGTTTGAGGGTTCTGCGCAGTATCTTCGATGTTCCTAGTACTGCGCTCTTCTGGACTGAGGCTTCAGATGTTGTTCCTGGGATTTGCTGGAGCCACTCTCCCAGTTTGGGGGTTACTGCCCCAAGTGCCCCCACTACCACGGGGACCACGCAACCCTTGACCTTCCACATCCGTTCCAGCTGTTCTTTCAACCCTTGATACTTCTCAAGTTTCTCATGTTCCTTCTTCCTGATGTTGGCGTCAGCTGGGATCGCCACATCTATCACTACCACCCTCTTCTGCTCTTTGTCCACCACCACTATGTCCGGTTGGTTAGCCAGGATCTGTTTGTCAGTCTGGAAGCGGAAGTCCCACAGAACCTTGGCCCTGTTGTTCTCAGCCACCTTCTGTGGTATGACCCATTGGGACTTGGGTACTTCTATTCCATACTGGTTGCAGATGTTCCTGTATACTATCCCAGCCACTTGGTTGTGCCTCTCCATGTACGCTGATCCAGCTAGCATCTTACACCCTGCTACTATGTGCTGGACTGTTTCAGGGGCTTCTTTGCACAGTCTGCATCTTGGGTCTGATCTACTCTGGTAGATCCTGGCCTCTATGGCTCTTGTGCTTATGGCCTGTTCTTGTGCTGCCATGATTAGTGCCTCTGTGCTGTCTGTCAGTCCTGCATTATCCAGCCACTGGTAGGATTTCTTGATATCAGCCACTTCCTCTATCTGACGGTGGTACATGTCATGTAGGGGTTTGTCCCTCCAGGTTGTCTGTTCCTCCTCCTCCTCTGCACTCTCATCAGGGTTCTGCTGCCTGAGACATTCACTTAGCAGTTCATACTTTGGGGCCATCTTTCTGATGTATTCTTGGATTTTCGATGTTTCATCCTGGACCATGGTCTTGACGCTCACTAGCCCTCAGCCTCCCTCTTTCCGCTTAGTGTATAGTCTCAGGGCGCTGGACTTGGGGTGGAACCCTCCATGCATGGTGAGGAGCTTTCTAGTCTTGATATCTGTGGCTTCTATCTCCTCCTTTGGCCAGTTTATGATACCAGCGGGGTATCTGATGACTGGTAGTGCGTACTTGTTGATGGCTCGGACCTTGTTCTTACCATTCAGCTGACTTTTCAGGACCTGTCTTACTCTCTGGAGGTATTTGGCTGTGGTTGACTTCCTTGTGGCCTCTTCATGGTTTCCATTAGCCTGTGGGATGCCAAGGTACTTGTAGCTGTCTTGGATATCACCTATGTTGCCCTCTGGTAGGTCAATCCCCTCAGTCCGGATCATCTTGCGTCTCTTTGAGACCATCCGGCCACACTTGTCCAATCCGAATGACATCCCTATGTCATCGCTGTAGATCCGGATGGTGTGGATCAGCGAGTCTATTTCTCGCTCATTCCTGGCATACAGCTTGATGTCATCCATGTAGAGCAGGTGGCTGATTGTTGCCCCACTACGGAATCAGTACCCGTAGCCGCTCTTCGTGATGATCTGACTGAGGGGGTTCAGGCCTATGCAGAACAGCAGTGGTGATAGCGCATCTCCTTGGTATATGCCGCACTTGATGTTGACTTGGGCAATGGGTTTTGAGTTGGCCTCTAGGGTTGTCTTCCACATTTCCATTGAGTTCTGGATGAAGGTCCTTAGGTTCCTGTTGATCTTATACAGTTCCAGACATTCCAGTATCCATGTGTGTGGCACTGAGTCGTAGGCTTTCTTGTAGTCAATCCAGGCAGTGCACAGGTTGGTCTGTCTCTTCTTACAGTCTCGGGCGACTGTTCTATCGACCAGTAGCTGGTGCTTGGCTCCTCTGGTGTTACTGCCAATTCCTTTCTGTGCCTCGCTCATGTACTGAGCCACATGCTTACTCATTTTTGCCGCAATGATGCCTGACAGGGCCTTCCATGTTGTGCAGAGACAGGTAATTGGCCGGTAGTTGGATGGGATGGGTCCCTTCTGGGGGTCCTTCATGATTAGGACTGTCCTGCCTTGGGTTAGCATCCCATCCCTCAGCAGCTGGTTCATCTGTGCTGCTAGGCATTCATGGAGTGCAGTTAGCTTCTTCAGCCAGTACGTATGGATCATATCGGGGCCTGGTGCTGTCCAGCTCTTCATCTTTGACACTCTTTCTTGGACATCTGCCATTGAGATGGTTACTGGTTCTTGTTCTGGGAGGTTGCTGTGGTCAGCTCTTAGGTCCACTAACCATTGGGCATCGGTGTTGTGTGATGCCTTTCCCATATGTCTTTCCAGTATTTTTCCACCTCAGCTCTTGGTGGGTCTGACCGGTTGTTGTTCCCCTGCCACTGAGAGTACACCTTGGCTGGTTCAGTGGAGAACAGCTTGTTTATTCTCCTGGCCTCTCCCTCCTTGGTGTATCTCTTCAGCCGGGTGGCCAGAGCTGTTAGTCGCTGTTTGGCAGTTTCGAGTGCTTCTGGTATGGAGAGTGAGTTGTACTTCCTGGGTGCCCCTTTATTCACCATGTTCCCTTTCTGTAGTTCAGCTAGTTGGCTAACCAGTGCTGCCTTTATCTTGGCCTCTAATCATCTCTTCCATGGTGGATACTGTTTGTTATGTCCCAAGCCCACTTTGTGTCCAAGCATCTCCATGATTACTGTTGCTGTACTGTGTATCAGCTTGTTGGTCTCAGTGATGGTTCTTGTGGAGATTCAGAGCAGCATTCACATCTACTAGTAGATCTTCTGAAGGTATTCGTCGGGGGCTCCAGGTTTCCAGTTGGGTCACGATCTTCCTTCTCAGGTCAGCAGCTCTTGTGTTGAGGCTGTTAGCTGTTGGGGCCTGGTACCCAATCTCTGGTTGTGGGGATGATGATGACATCTGCCCACTGACCTGTCTTCCTGGCTCCCCCTTGCCGTAGCATCATTGTTGTATTTCATTAATCTCTAGTTGTGATAGTAGATTTCGATTACGGATGTTGGAACAATGTTGGAGCATTCCAGCAAATCCATATTTTCTGTCCTCGTCCATCGATGTCTTGTTCCAGTAGCCCATTTCTCATCAGTTTGCCCTGGTTCCCTAGCAACTGACGCTAGACGGGAGATGTCTTAGCCGGTATGACTATCGGTTATGTCTTCACTCATTCCTGAGGTAGGCTGATATATCATGAGGGGTCTTGCCTAAGGACCCTTAGTGGATGATGTTTTGCCCAGACCGGGATTCGAACCCCGAGCTCCCGCGTCGGAGTCAGTGAGCATTACCACTGTACTATCCAGCTGATGACCCCGATTCCAAAAAAGTTGGGACAAAGTACAAATTGTAAATAAAAATGGAATGCAATGATGTGGAAGTTTCAAAATTCCATATTTTATTCAGAATAGAACATAGATGACATATCAAATGTTTAAACTGAGAAAATGTATCATTTAAAGAGAAAAATTAGGTGATTTTAAATTTCATGATAACAACACATCTAAAAAAAAGTTGGGACAAGGCCATGTTTCCCACTGTGAGACATCCCCTTTTCTCTTTACAACAGTCTGTAAACGTCTGGGGACTGAGGAGACAAGTTGCTCAAGTTTAGGGATAGGAATGTTAACCCATTCTTGTCTAATGTAGGATTCTAGTTGCTCAACTGTCTTAGGTCTTTTTTGTCGTATCTTCCGTTTTATGATGCGCCAAATGTTTTCTATGGGTGAAAGATCTGGACTGCAGGCTGGCCAGTTCAGTACCCGGACCCTTCTTCTACGCAGCCATGATGCTGTAATTGATGCAGTATGTGGTTTGGCATTGTCATGTTGGAAAATGCAAGGTCTTCCCTGAAAGAGACGTCATCTGGATGGGAGCATATGTTGCTCTAGAACCTGGATATACCTTTCAGCATTGATGGTGTCTTTCCAGATGTGTAAGCTGCCCATGCCACACGCACTAATGCAACCCTATACCATCAGAGATGCAGGCTTCTGAACTGAGCGCTGATAACAACTCGGGTCGTCCTTCTCCTCTTTAGTCCGAATGACACGGCGTCCCTGATTTCCATAAAGAACTTCGAATTTTGATTTGTCTGACCACAGAACAGTTTTCCACTTTGCCACAGTCCATTTTAAATGAGCCTTGGCCCAGAGAAGACGTCTGCGCTTCTGGATCGTGTTTAGATACGGCTTCTTCTTTGAACTATAGAGTTTTAGCTGGCAACGGCGGATGGCACGGTGAATTGCGTTCACAGATAATGTTCTCTGGAAATATTCCTGAGCCCATTTTGTGATTTCCAATACAGAAGCATGCCTGTATGTGATGCAGTGCCGTCTAAGGGCCCGAAGATCACTGGCACCCAGTATGGTTTTCCGGCCTTGACCCTTATGCACAGAGATTCTTCCAGATTCTCTGAATCTTTTGATGATATTATGCACTGTAGATGATGATATGTTCAAACTCTTTGCAATTTTACACTGTCGAACTCCTTTCTGATATTGCTCCACTATTTGTCGGCGCAGAATTAGGGGGATTGGTGATCCTCTTCCCATCTTTACTTCTGAGAGCCGCTGCCACTCCACTCCACTTTTTATACCCAGTCATGTTAATGACCTATTGCCAATTGACCTAATGAGTTGCAATTTGATCCTCCAGCTGTTCCTTTTTTGTACCTTTAACTTTTCCAGCCTCTTATTGCCCCTGTCCCAACTTTTTTGAGATGTGTTGCTGTCATGAAATTTCAAATGAGCCAATATTTGGCATGAAATTTCAAAATGTCTCACTTTTGACATTTGATATGTTGTCTATGTTCTATTGTGAATACAATATCAGTTTTTGAGATTTGTAAATTATTGCATTCCGTTTTTATTTACAATTTGTACTTTGTCCCAACTTTTTTGGAATCGGGGTTTATATATATATATATATATATATATATATATATATATATATATATATATATATGAGTGGCACGATGGTGTAGTGATTAGCGCTGTCGCCTCACAGCAAGAAGGTCCGGGTTCGAGCCCCGTGGCCGGCGAGGGCCTTTCTGTGCGGAGTTTGCATGTTCTCCCCGTGTCCGCGTGGGTTTCCTCCGGGTGCTCCGGTTTCCCCCACAGTCCAAAGACATGCAGGTTAGGTTAACTGGTGACTCTAAATTGAGCGTAGGTGTGAATGTGAGTGTGAATGGTTGTCTGTGTCTATGTGTCAGCCCTGTGATGACCTGGCGACTTGTCCAGGGTGAACCCCGCCTTTCGCCCGTAGTCAGCTGGGATAGGCTCCAGCTCGCCTGCGACCCTGTAGAAGAGGATAAAGCGGCTACAGATAATGAGATGAGATGAGATGAGGTTGATGTTTGTGAACATTTCAAAGCTCTTTCGTTCTCTCTTTCTTTTGGTATTTATTTATTTGTTTGTTTGTTTATCCACCCACCAATCCCTAATATGGATAATCCCTAATAAGTAACACCTCTCGCACTCATTTAATGTGATATTTTTTGTCAAAATATCACATGTATAATAATTATTCAGGGTTATTTTTTACCTTAAACTCCAGTGCTAACAAGAAACATCTCTCAATACCATAATATTCCGGTCTTTTTTTCTCCAGTGTCACTTTTTCATCTAATGTCATGGACCCCTGGGGCAGTTTCAGGTCTTTTGGGTTATTTTCCTAAAAACAAAGACGAGTTGTCTTCTGAGACACCTGAGAGTCCTTAGCTTCAGGGCTGAGACTCTCCATTTACATGTCACAGCAATTGGTAATAACTTGTCTCTCAAACACACACACACACACACTCTCTCTCTCTCGCTCACTCTTTCTGTCTCTCTCTCTAATTGACTTGGTAGTGTGTGTGTGTGTGTGTGTGTGTGTGTGTGTGTGTGTCAGTGTCTTCTTTAAATGGCTATTAATTAGCATTAGTGAGTGCAGTCTGCTAACACCTTGCCTCTCTTAATCCACAGCGAGAGGATTTCCGTGAATCCATTAGTCATGGCGTGGGACTCGGAGTCAATTGCTTTATTCATGTGGCGTCGCTGCTTTTCGAGAGGCTCGGCTTTGACGCCATCGACAGCCAGATGCAAAACAAAAGCATCAAAAGAATTGGGCTTCTTTGAAACATCAGACGGCGTTTGATTGATTTTTCAGCACGTGTGGTTTCATCGTTGCTGTAATTGTCGGCCACTAACCTTTTTTTCAGACATTTTTTTTCTTTTCCGCGTTTGATGCAAAATGATTTATTGTTCAGTTTGAGTTTTTGTTTGTTTGTTTGTTTTTGTTTCTTTGCCTTTTTTTCAGCAGACCATTTGATATCCACACTCCCGTGTTTACGGTTGATATCACAGCGTGGCGGTGAGGAGAAATGCTTGTATTGTTCGTGACCTATTTGGACGGGAATTAAGGAGCAGCCACTCAGCGTTTGGCCGAGATCCCGACAGTAAAGCCCATTAAAAGGCGCAGCTAAAACTTCCAGACTGGCAGTGAGAGGAAGGCCGTCCCCATGGTATTAAATTAGATTTGACTGTGCTGCGTTGGAGAAACATGTGTTTACACTCCATGAAGGAGCTGTCACTTTCTCAACATGATGCTCGTCCCGCAGTGGGCCGTATGTCGAGCCCACGGATGTCAAGACAAAAATGAATGTTTTGGGGACAAACACAACATTATTTCTTGCCTTTACCTCCCACCTCGGTTTATCAGTGCCGAGAACATGTGTTCTAATCCCATTATTGTGTTTAACATTTCACAATATTCTCTCATGTTGCCTCTGGCCTTCTTTTCAGCTCATTTAGCAGCTACATTTTAAAGTGTCTGAAGGTATTTTTTCTGCTTTTTCTGACACTCATCTCGATGATCAGCGGCGTGAACAATATTGATGGATAAACAGATGTTTTGATGAGTAAAGGCCTCAGCATTCCGAACGGGTGGATTGTGTTTTATTTCGTATGAATTAACGAGTCAGAGTTCCCAGCTTTGGCCTTTCAGACATGATACGATGCAGGAGATGTTTCAGTTCTATGGTCATGTACTGAGACAGGTTCAGGTTCTGAAATATGAAGGAAAAGTTCAGTCAGAATGTTTGGGAGAAGTTTTGGTTCAGACTCTGATTCAGAAAGTTCGACTGTGACAATGGGAATGGGTAGGCAGGGTTTCATTTCTCATGTTTAGGGAGGGGTTTTGGTTATGATGTAATGTGTAGAGTTTCATTTGTCATGTTTAGAGAGGGATTTTTGTCTCATGTTTAGGGAGGGGCTTTGTCTGCCTTTTCTGGGAGGGGTTTTGGTTATGATGTAATATACAGGGTGGGGTTCCTTTGTCATGTTTAGGGAGGGGTTTTGTCTGTCTTCTCAGAGGGGTTTTGGTTATGATGTAATGTTTCGGGCAGGGTTTGATGTGTCATGTTTAGGGCGGGGTTTCATTTGACATGTTTAGGGAGGGGTTTCAGTTATGAAGTGACTGTAATATTTTGCCATGCCTAATGGGAAAACAAATTTGTTTTTACAGTGGTGAAAGAAAAGACTGTCTGCTTGATAAGGCACCAGGCTTTAGTGTTTTCAAAAATGGTTCATTTGGAGCACCATCATCACTGACCTCCTGAAGTTCAGTAATTCATTCCCACCAAAGAGCAATATACAAGAGAATTCACGAGTTACATTTTATTAAAGCTCACCAATCACTTTTCACAAAACCCACTGAGAGAGCTAAAGTATTGGCCCCCTCCTGGCCAAGCCTGAGAAGCCCCTTCATGGACGGTGAGTTTTTCAAAGAAGTAATGACGGTCACCGCTGACACGTTACTCACAGACTATAAAAACAAGGTGAAAATGACAACGAAGAGTGTCCAGTAACAGTAAAGAGAAGAGTGTAGATGTTACAAAGGAAAATCATCAAGTCCGAGTTCTGCACGTCTGGCACCTGCGTTAGACTCGAAGACTCGGCTTCTGCTCAAAATTAAGGAACTGACTGAAAGAGTTCAGACTCAACCATCACTCTGATGAAATGAGAGAAAATCTGAACACTGTGGTCTGTTTCATCTGATCCGTTCACTCGCACTGTGCATGTTATAGTAACTGTATTAATCTGGTTCTGTTCCTGTTGTTGCCTCCTGATATTTGAACTGTATTTCTGTGTCAGAATGATGATTACATCCTGTGCTGGTAGATGGAAAGTAAAATGTTGCTCCTCATGAAGGGCTTTTTGTTTCTTTTTGAAATATATCGTGTGTTTATGGAGATCCTGGATGGAATTTTGACTTCCAAAGTGATCTTGTGCTCAAAAAGGTTGAAGCCCATTGTGCTACAGGATTCAGTATGTTTTCTCCAATATCTGTTCCATGTTTTGATGGCATCGAGGGCGGCCTGTGGTGTAGTGTTTATCACTGTCGCCTCACAGCAAGAAGGTTCTAACCTCACGGCTGACGGGGATCTTTTCTGTGTGGAGTTTGCATGTTCTCCCCATGTCTGCATGGGGTTCCTCCCACTGTCCAAAGACATGCAGATTAGATAAAATCCCCAGCCACTGGGGTTGGACAAGCCAGTGCATATATAGTGCCAGTTCCAAGCCCGGATAGAGGGAATGTTGCATCAGGAAGGGCATCCAGTATAAAACGTATGCCAAATCAAATATGCGGAACAGATCCACTGTAGGAACCCCAAGTAAATGGAAGCAGCTGAAAAAAGAAGAAGAGTTTTGCTGGTATCGCACCAGTACCAATACTGGGGATCAGATAATTGCCAGTTAGTTCCAGTCTGCTAATCTGATTGGTTGAGAGGTGTTCCAAAAGTGCTGATATTTCTGATAATATCACTGGGACGTTCCACTCCACACGTCTGTGGCCTGCATGTCAAATTTCACTTCCCAGTTCAAAACGATTTCTGTGGTAGTGTTAGTGACATCATCAGTGGACAGGATACGTTTCAGGATTAACATAAAATATGAAAGCTCTGTAAACACTGTAAAACACTGATTTTACTGGAATTACCTTTAACAGGAAGATACAAATCAATGTAAGTTAGCTAGCCAGCTAGCCAACATGCTATAATGTGAGTATGGCCACTTTGGGACATGCTATGTCCACTCACAGAGCAAAAATAAACAGAACATTTGTCCACAGTGTGTCTGAAATGTCACTCAATATTAATTTGTTGTTTCTAGAACTGTTGTGTAAAAGCGATATAACTTGAGATAAACTACGGCACTCGGCCTACGACTGACTCACAGCCGTGCTGATATTCAATACAACATCTCTCTCTCTCTCTCTCTCTCTCTCTCTCTCTCTCTCTCTCTCATGTGATACTGTTGAATTAAAAGGGGTTTGGTCATGACATACCTATCAGTACCGTGTTCAGTGATGATGTATATAATGTGGAATGTGGTCATGACAATCTATAAAGAGAGTTTATAGTTCTGTACAGTCTGTCATGATGTATTAACAGAGTATGTTTCCGTGTATGTTTTTGTTTTGGTGTAGGCAGGTTTCAGTCATGATGTACTGAGAGGTTTTGAGAGAAGATCATTATGAAGTATGGGGGGGGGGGTACCATTATCTTGCGTAATTAAGAGAGTTGGATCTGTTTACACTTGTAAACTTTATTTTATATTTTTTCAAAAGTGCATCTACATGTCCATGTTTATATCCTGATAAAATCCAGATTCTTAACTGGTGTTACTGACCTGACAGAAGAAAGACGCGATAATCATGCTGCTCTGACCTATTCATGACTGACACTGGAATTTGGGAAAAGTCACAAGGTCATGACCTTGGTCTGGCCTTTTAACTTCCTCTATTAATAACCATCTCTACAGGAGGTCATGTGATATTTTGAGACACTGAGTGCCATGACAGTCTTAAATGCTAGCCAGGTTGATGAAAAAAACGGGTACGCAAGGTTAAGAAGTTAATGTTTGCATGACAGGAGCTGACTTTGTCTGCATTACCGCACATCAAAGCTGAGCTGAACTCATTAACACTTGTTCCTGTTATGGATTTGTGCCTGTTTGCTCAATCATCAGGAGAAAAACACGCTCCCCCGGTGGCCATTAAGTATCCCTGAGGTCTCGGCATTGACTGAAAGAGTGGGAAGAGCCGACTGTGCGTGTATGTGTGTGTGTCATGGGGGGGGGGGGTTGTTGGAGTGGATTTGGATGAAGAGACAGCCATGGCATGAAGTGATGGAAAGGATGGAGAGAGGTGCAGTTTGCTGATATCACACACAGTACTGTTGCCCCTCTGAGTGGCATAAGAACTTCACTCGGGACTCGGGATTTAGGATCAATAGGATTAAAGGGTTTGCGCTAAAAGCTCATCTTATTTCTCCCACCAGCTTACGATGCACTTTCAGGCCAGCTTCTGCACTTGGAGAGCATGGTCCTCCCACAGGGTGCTGGGAGCAGGCGGTACACAGGCATTACATCGTGTTTAGAAGATATTTACATTTATTTGGGGGTTTATTTACAGACGTCTGGATTCTAAAGCTGTAAGCATGAAATTATTTTTCTTATTAAGTGATTTTTGCTTTAAATTTTGGTGTACACCTTTATCACACCTGCCTGTGAGACCATTTCTACTTTGTCTTCTTCAGTTTTTATTCTGAAACACCTTTCCATCAGCGGAAAAAAATGGATTTATTGGACAATTTCAATCAGTATTTTATTGCAGAAAGTCTGTTATAAGATTAGTGACGGTTGGGTTTCTGTGTGTAGAATATCGTGACTGTGTGTTTAGCTGCTGATGAGCAGGAAGATGAGAAACTGGAGGAGTGTGAGCCCCCTGCTGGGTAAAGAATTCACGCCTCTCCACAATCACACTGATACAGAGATAAAACCAACAGCACAACTGAAGCGTTTTTGACATGAAACCACCATAAACAACAGGCACAATCAATAGAATTCAAATAAATTCAATGCAGAACATGGTCACGCCCAAAACAGGCACAAATTCCATTTTTGGCCTCTGGAGAAAAGAGCTGAGAAATATCTATCAAGCTAGTGCTGAGAGCAGCACGGAACTACAGCACCGACATATTCACATCACGCACCAAGTCACATTATCATGAACATCTGAACCGTATTTATTCACAATAAACACCAGTATCTCTAGCAAGCATCAGTGTACATTGTCAAATCTGCTCATGTGTACCCTGTGCTTGTTTTGTGTTCAATATGTCGTCCTCGTTTTTATTCTCTCATGTTTCACTTTTAACCTTTTGGGGTCGAGAGCTTCGTCGGCAAAGCTCGGCAGGTTTAGAATGAGTAGGTCATGTATTTAGATAAATATCTTTGGGAGTTTCTATCATACAAGCATGATAAACATATTGACAGAAACTTTATACTTTACACTTTCTTATGTGCCCACTGCCAAATTATAAAACTAAATTAGATCAAACGTAAAGCTTGTCACCTTAATCAGTCACACCAGAGTCGGAGCTCTGAGCGCCCACTTACACATTTATAAAAGACTGTTCACATGGTAACAGCATGATAATCACTTTCACTCGTTTGGTTTCTGTTGGTTTCTCTTTTACGATGGGAACGCCCACTGTAAACAGGATAAAATCTGTCAGCCATAGTTTAGGCTCCCTGTTTAGAGGTAAAACTTATTGCGAGATGGCACGTGGATTTGATGCTCAGGAGGTGCTTCGGATGATTCAGGACAGCGATGACAATTTCAGTAGTTCACTGGATCTTGAGGACTGCGACACCTGATGATGAGCGGTGTCATTTCGAACTTTGACTAGATCCAACTGAAAATATTTCGCAGTCGCATCCATCTCCAAACAGTCTGCGATAATAGTGTTTTATTATTTAAGCATATTTTCGCATGATATATTTAGCATTGTGGCATGATAATAATTTTATACTGTGTTGTTGTTGTTGTTGTTGTTGATGTTATCAGAAAGTCACCACCGTTATGATCTGATGTTTGTGTAGTATTTCTTGAAAGCATCTCCATTGTCGGTGCTACGGTATGTAACAGTCTGAGGTTTGTCACCATGCTTTGCAGTTTATTGGTATAAATTCAGGAGAGAAACTAAAGGCTGGCGAGGGAATGACTGTGCACTATTTTTTTTTCTCCAACATTCCACAGCATTAAATGTAACTTCAAACAGAAAAAAAAGTATGTCTCAATCTTTAATATATTAGAGTTAGTTTCGCCACTAACTGAATCCTGCTATGAGGTTGTACAGCATTTAACACCATCTACTTTGAAAATCAGAAGTTGTCAGAAGACATTGATGTCATTTTTTAATATACATATTCCATAGAAACCCTGATACCAGCAATACAGAAAAGCCCTAGGATTGTAAAACCTAATGCTGATGGTGTCATATTGCTTGTCTGCTGTCGGGTGTCAGGTGATTGTTTCTTTCCTAAAGTATCGATCAATAACTCTTCTCATGATCAATGGGCCATTTCATCAGTCTGAGACCGAGCGAGATGGAGCCGTCCGTAATAAAATGGAGACCTCTTTAGTGAAGCCCATTGCTCCCTTGAGGGAGTACATTACACTCTCCACTTTTCTGTGTCTCTCCAGACTGTGAGTCCTTATGCATTTGTAAAGTCTGTTTGTTAAACATCAGGTTTTAGTACTTTCTGTCCGATGGAAGTCGTTATTAATGGACGAAAACAGATCCGCAGGACAACAAAAACAAAGGCGTAGTTAAAATAATGGTCAAGGCAATTTACCAGCATTAATCACGATATTCACTTGCCGTGATCTTATTCGCACCAGGCCTCGAAAACACATCCGATTGTGCGCATTTGAAATGAAGATAAATAGTTTGCTCATAAAAAAAAAATGGACTCTGGTATTTGTACTAAGCAGATGCCTTTGGACCCTTGAAGCTCTGATGCTTTACAAATGTCTTTTTAATATTTTTTGACATTTGTCTTTGTCAGAAATTTTCCTCTTGCTCTCTTTCGAAGGCTACAAAGCTGGAATTTGATGCTCGATGTAATCTTAAGTGCCTGTATTAGAGATTGAGATAGGTCCAATGTCACCGCACCAATGACATGTTCAGTGCATGCTAAAAGTAAGTGCCCCCCCTTTTTTTTCCACTGTCGTAAATAAATCATAAGTTATACTTCTGAGTAATAATCCAGGACTGTAAATGTAATATGGATTTTAAAGTAAATCCTGGGCTTCTGGAATCAATGCACAGACAATCTGATCCCATTACACATTTTGCTTTACTTCTCAACCAATTAATTAAAGTGCAGCTCTTTAACAATCTCTCAATTAGCAGCTAGCAGTGACGGCACATTGATTCTTCTTTGGTCCTTTTTTTGTTTTGTTTTGTTTTAATCTGGGAAAATGAATGTTCTCTGGCCTCATATTCATTTTTTGTTCTTTTAATGTATGGTACTTAGTGGGGCGGCACAGTGGTGTAGTGTTTAGCGCTGTCGCCTCACAGCAAGAAGGTCCGGGTTCGAGCCCCGTGGCCGGCGAGGGCCTTTCTGTGCGGAGTTTGCATGTTCTCCCCGTGTCCGCGTGGGTTTCCTCCGGGTGCTCCGGTTTCCCCCACAGTCCAAAGACATGCAGGTTAGGTTAACTGGTGACTCTAAATTGAGCGTAGGTGTGAATGTGAGTGTGAATGGTTGTCTGTGTCTATGTGTCAGCCCTGTGATGACCTGGCGACTTGTCCAGGGTGAACCCCGCCTTTCGCCCGTAGTCAGCTGGGA
This sequence comes from Neoarius graeffei, assembly GCF_027579695.1. Lineage (NCBI taxonomy): Eukaryota > Metazoa > Chordata > Actinopteri > Siluriformes > Ariidae > Neoarius > Neoarius graeffei. The sequence continues at coordinate 53,982,246 of NC_083595.1, read as the reverse complement.
CCCTGCTCCTCTCGCCTGCTCGCCTGCGACCCTGTAGAACAGGATAAAACGGCTACAGATAATGAGATGAGATGAGATGTACTTAGTATGGGTTTATGGTTATCCATGTATCTTTCAGTTATCAAGCTCCAGTGAAAAGCATTTCTGACTTAATTCACGGTTCATTGGTTACAAATTTGACCCATAAACCAATCACATTTCAGAATTCATTTCAAAATGTGTGACTTGACGTTCATTGGCTTGTGGTCAACGTATCACGTTGTGTGTGTGACAGTGTAATAGCCAAATTCACTTCCTCATAGAGCGTCCCATAGTGGCCAGGTCATGTGTTTGATTATTTCCTGGTTGGAAAACATTACACAATACAAATGCAGAAGAACATCCGTAACTTTCATAACTTTTAAAACTACGAAACATATTTCACATGAACATAAATTTAGTGTTGCATGAATTCCATCTGCATTCTCCTTCAAATATTTACTGTTCGTGGAGAATATTTCCACCACATCCATAAAGCAGAAGCCTCACACTGTGTGGATGGATAGAATGACATCATCAGCTGTCTGAATCTATGGAGATGTGTGGTTATAATTCATAACTCAATGGGGATTCTGTTGCCAGAATCAAACCTGCTATCTGCCCAGCCCTCAAAACGTGTTTCTTTTTTTTCCATTATCCCAGTAATCTCATGGCCTCCCAGTGGGTCCTGTTTCTTTTTCTTTCCCACAGAAAGCCACTCTCTGTGAGCTGTTTGGAAACTCATGGTGTCCCATAAGACGTAATGGAGTCGGTCGGTTTGCCTTCAGAGAGAGATGAATTTTAAAGAAGGATGCACAGGGGAATCTAAGCAAAACAGACCATGCACATTGAAAAAACATCAGCTTGGAAAAAAGAGGAACTCTGAAAGAGAGAGTGAGAGAGAGAGAGAGAGAGAGAGAGAGAGAGAGAACAAAAGGTAGAAATGGAGGAAAGTGCTGGGGGAAAAAAATACCAGTGAGACGAGACTCAAAGGGGGATTTGCGCATTATGATTCGGCGGCTGTGTGTTGCGCACTTCAAAGATCTTATTACAACAGCGTATTAGTATTCATGTGCCATTCAAAATGCAAGTCCGACACCTGCATGAGTAACAGGGCAGAATGGGGAATGAGCGAGGGAGCGAGAGACACAGGGAGAGAGTGAAGGAATGCATTACAAAGGCCAAATGATGTCTGGAAGAGCTGCTGTCTGTGGGCCTTCCATAAAACATTATGATTTTAATTACCACCCATGTCCTCACCAGCCAAATTGTTCCCTGCTAATATGGTGCATTGGGCTCAGAGCAGGTCGTATTAAAGGTGGAGAGAAAAATACTGCTGTTGCACAAGGAAAAAATAAAATGCATCAGCTGGAGAATGTTCAATCAGGCCCATGTGTGCTGGTGTGGAGTGTGAATATGTTAAACCAATGACGCTAATTCTTGCACCAGGCCTTGATTCAACTGTAGCGTTCCTGTGATAATGTTTCAAATGATGAATCGCAGAAACGGTACAATTTAATGATTTTAATCCATAAACAGAATGCAGAAGGTCTGAGCTTGTCAGTTAATTGCCATTGTTTTGCATTCTAACGTTGCAAGCTAATATTTCTATCGCAACTTTGCTAGCTTGCTAAATTACCAATATGACATGATCTTTTGCAACATAAAATCAAGTTTTGTGAATTTTTAAATTGTGTTTTTGTGTCTGATGAAGGTCTTGGATGTGGGTTGAAATATCAAGTTTTAACTTGGTGTTTATTTCTTGCTACATTGTGGATGTGGAGGAAGTGTTAAACCTTTATTCATACCTCTGTACCTGTGTTTAATTAAAATAATATTAAAAACATATTTTAGTTTTATGTAATGAGAATGTGTTCAAATATAAACAAACTTTATTACTTATTATTAATTATGAATTATTTATTGGTACATAAATTGGTACATACTACATAAATATAATTTATTAATCAGTAAATCAATAAATGAATCAACATAGGAATAAATAAATAAATTGAAATAATTCATTAATGCATTCAAATAATTGGAATGCATGAACAGAATGCAAATGAGTAAAGTTTATTTATTCATACAAATTTGCTAGCAAACTAATCTTGCTCAAGACTGGAGGAGAACTGGAACTACAAGGCAAGTTTTTTTTTTTTTTTAAACTTTGAACTAATGATGATGAAGACCTTTTATGTTTTAAACTGTTTTTTTGGGAGGGGTTTTGTTACCATATCAATAATTATTTAAAAGTTGCACCCTTTCACTTGCTAACTTGACAGCTTTCGATTGATTTAAAGCTGTACTGCCTTTCAGATTTTTCAAGTGTAGGTCATAAAAAGAATTTTCCCGACACCCAATTATTTTTGTTTAGTGACCGAAAGCTACTGAATTCAAATCACAGACTTCCAAATTTATTTATTTAATTATGTATTTATTATTTTTTTAATAGAACAATGAATGAGTTTAGAGCCACATGGCCCTAAATTCTCTGCTATTTTTTCCTGCTTCACCATGATCCAATTCAAGATACTACGTCATGCATCACATGGTGGGCTTTCCCCATTCATGCAAGGCATTGTGGGATACAAATTTGAAACAGGAGAGAAAAATGGAGGACGTGAGCGTGCGAATGAAACGTGAAAGAGCGACTACAGTAACGGAAAGAAAGCGAGAAGAAAAGACGTTATGTTATATACGAAGGAAAGGAAATGCAGGACCAAACTAATAAATATGGGCGCTCAGTGAGCACCTCGGTGTGATCAGCTGTTCGTTTAGCGACAGAATGATGCAACTGTCAGTGCACGCTATGAAATCGAAAGGCCGTCTAGCTTTAAATATAATCTTTAAAAGGTTTCCAAAAATGTCTGAATATGTTCATGATATACTAATTACTTCATAAATGTTAATTAATTCATTTAAAAAGTAATTATTAAACCACACAAAAATAACACAGATAAATGATCAAGAATTTTTTTTAAATTGTTTTTAATTAAAAAAAAAACTAAAATAAAAGATAAAAGCAATAAAATAAAACCCTCCACAGAGCTATTAAAGTGCATACCCTGGACCAATTTCGTTTTTTTTTTTATATGAAAGTATGTCCCTTTACACACTCATCCAGAAGGGTAATTTTGTACAAGGCCATTTGTCTACAGAAGAAAAAAATAAAATAGCAAAACGCGTCTGGAAAAATCCCAAGGGAGTCTGGAGCCAGATTTGTGACGTCACCTGCGAAAGCGCCAGCGGGCTGCGAGAGCTTGCACGGTTTCAGTGCACACCCTGTGTAGACCAAGTTTAGCAGCGAGCAATTTTGCATTGAAATATGGAATTGCCACCTGAGCGCAATGTTACTTCACCTTTGGATGAAGAATATAATGAGATGTCAGAATTATCTCTTACCCTGGCAACAGTCAACTTGTGAATTACCGATTTTCTTGGTCTTTTTCTCGGCTCTGCTTTGGTCCTCAGCTTCGAGGGCCTCGGTGGATGCGGCACTTCGCCTTCTGTCAGGGGAGAGAACATGGCTGGCTCCTTTGGTGATGCTGACACAAATGGAGACGGTTTTGCTTTGGGCATTCTGACAGATGGAACTGCGTCTTTTTTCAGATCAAGTTGCCTCGCGAAGCCCATTTCCCACTGCAAATAGTTCTCAAAGTCATCAGGTCTTGTGACGTGAGCACCGCAAATAATGCTGTGGTCTGTTGCATGTAACCAGTTTTTTTTTTTTTCGGGTACTTCGCACAAAGCGCTCCCATTTCTCTCTCATTGTCCGGTCTTTTGGAAAATGATGAGTACTAATCCCATCAAGCTTGGTGTTGCTACAACCTCCTACAATACATCTGTTAACCATTTTAATAATTACGTGATAACGTTGAAGAAATTTGCAGAAAACCACCAGGTCGTTTTCTCATAAACAAACCAGCACTGGCGTAGGATTCAGAGGGAGGCGTCCCGCACGCGATGTCACGAAAATCAATGTTTGCTGGGAAATCCAAACGCCAAGTTTTTTCAGAGGCGGACCAATTCGCCTCAAATCGCTCGATTTCAACTGAATATTTCTGGTATTGCGCAAGGTAAAAAAAAATTGCACAAAATGCAAAATGTGACAGATAGTTGACCAAAGTTTAATATAAAATAGGAGAAATACATTGATCTTGCTCCTGAATTTACCCGTGATATGCACTTTAAAGCATTATTCTTTCATCAGGTTGAATTCTTTTTTTCCTTTTTTTTAAATAACTAATCATTTGATTTTGAGAATGATGGAAAGGATGATTATAAGGACTGCACATGTCATGAGAAGCCTTTAACACCCTGTCAAACACCTGATTTATTCATGTTTATATGTGTGAAACACGTCTGCACAAAAAAAAAATAAACTGTTCGTGTTGATTTACTAACAGGGTTTCAAGGGGATTGTCTCGTTCAAATGAGTGCAATTTTTTTTTTTAAACCCACGCACATCTGTTTTTTTCATGTTTTCTGTAGAGTGTGAATGAAAAACAGTTTAGTAGTTTTCTGCAGCCTGAAATTCATTTCAGAAACAGGCGTTTGACTGAAGGGCAGGGACTAAATTTGTGTCAAACCCTGTCCACTATTTAAAGATAAAATGGATTTATTGTGAACGGTTTGTGAAACAGTCATTGTTTATAATTGATGATCTATTTGAAGTGTAATTATAGAAACGTGTGTTTTCAGTTTCAGTTCGACTCTTTCATGGGTCTTTTCCAGGTTTAGCACACAGCTTTTGAGTACAAGTAACAAAAAATATTTAAGTACCAACATATCAGTCGTCAAAATATATTATATACCGAATCACATTTTCTTTAATGCACACTTGAATTCATTGGAAGGTTTCTGGATTTGCAGTCTAAATTTCCATAAAAAAGACCTTCTGAGAGCTTCTACTTCGTGAAAGTGTTAAATATGAGCTCTGTTTGGGTATGTTATAGTATCAAATTTGCATAACCATGCATATTCATAGATCATTGCATCCTCTGTAAAGGTAACTCTATAGCAACGTTATGTTCGGTCATTGTAACATCGCTGCATCGCTGTGTGTTTCTCCTCAGCTCCATCCCAGACAAGGCTCCAAACGGTATCGTTAATGTTCTCTAAACATTTGCTGAGTGTGTCTCATGCCAGTGGATCCACTTTATTCTCTCTCACCTTCAGGAAAGAGTTTGTTCAGAGCTTTGAAGTGATCTGCTACGCCCCGCAAGCTGCTCGCGCTGCTTCATTAGCTTTATGTCGACTTTCGCGTTTAGTGTTGATATTGTTTCAGGCTGCGTACTTCTCTATTTCGCTCAGCAGAGGCCCCGGAGATCCCACGTCGTTCCCACTCACTAATGCGTGCATGAGGCATGCAGTGAATCTATACGTGATTAAAATACAGGTGCGCTCGTTGTTCTGCAGGTTCAGCTGAATACAGTTGAGTGCATGGTGAAGGGTGCAAATAATTTCAGATTTGTCCTTAATAATAATGTATGTGTATGAATAAAGTTCTTAATTAAACACCTCTACAGTTAATAATGGACTCGGAGGTTTAGATCTGTGTGTGTGTGTGTGTGTGTGTGTTATTCCATACGGGCCACAAAATCCACTTCACATCTAAAACAACACTTCTCAGGATAATATTGTTAATTATTCAACTCTCATTATTCAGACTCTGGAACTTGTTCAAAAATGACATCAATATTTACACACTTTATTCCCAGTGTATTCCTGTGGTATTCTCAGTGTATCCTCATATTCCTGCAGTACTCCCAGTGTATTCCTACAGAATTCCCAGTGTATTCCTGGTTTCTTCCCAGTGTACTCCTGCAGTATTCCTAGTATATTCCCACAGTATCCCAAGTGTACTTCCAGTGTCTTCCCAGTATAATTCCAGTATTCCCCAGTGTACTCCCAGTGTATTCCTGGTTTATTCCCAGTGTACTTTTTTTAAATGGTTTATTTCCAGCTTTCCAAATACAATTTTGGCTCTTCATCCAGAAAACCTAATCAAATCTATATAACTATAAAAATACTATATAAAATATAATAGGTAATAAAAACTACAATAGAGAATAAACAAAAAAATTAAAGATAAAACTACTGAAAATAGTAAAGGCGTTACTGCCTATTCGAGGAAGCATCGAGAAAGTATGCCTTGGTTTTCTGAAGGAAAGGTCCCCTCTCTAAAGTGTTTCTCGTTTCACTTGGTAAGGCATTAAAAACTTTGGCACTGGAATGCTGGAAAGTTCCTTTAGCCTTAGGCCAAGTTTACATTAGACCGTATCTGTCTCGTTTTCTTCGTGGATGCACTGTCCGTTTACATTAAACCGCCTGGAAACGCCAGGAAACAGGAATCCGCCAGGGTCCACGTATTCAATCCAGATCGTGTCAGCTCCGGTGCTGTGTAAACATTGAGAATACGCGGATACGCTGTGCTGAGCTCTAGCTGGCGTCTCATTGGACAACGTCACTGTGACATCCACCTTCCTGATTCGCTGGCGTTGGTCATGTGAAGCGACTGCTGAAAAATGGCGTGGACTTCCGTCTTGTATCACCTTTCATTAAAGAGTATAAAAGTATGAAAATACTGCAAATACTGATGCAAATACTGCCCATTGTGTAGTTATGATTGTCTTTAGGCTTGCCATCCTTCCACTTGCAAGTAGTAAGTGATATGCGCTGGGATCACACACACAGCGGCTCAGTCCCGAATCACTGCTCGTGCGCTTCACTCGCGTGCTCTGTGAGCTGCGTAGGGCCGGAGTGCGCACCCTCCAGAGGGCACTCGCTGTTCAGGGCGGAGTGATTTGGAGCGCAGGATGCCTGCGGAGCCGAGCGTATCCGTGTATTGGTGTTGCTGTGTGCACGCAAATCGTGTATTGGTGTTGCTGTGTGCACACTAATCGTTTTAAAAACGTTAATCTGATGATCCGCTGATACGGTCTAATGTAAACATGGGCTTAGGAACAGTTAAGCGTACACTCAAAAAATCCAACATGGGTGTCTGTTACATGAACCTAAGTCTAACACATAACGGTTGACATTTAGGTCACTCAACAAAATTGTTTCTAGCTAAGTTAACGCATTTTACTTGGGTGGAAATACTTTCCATAATTGTATTACGTTCACTGAGCAAGTTATTTTTTTGAGTGTAGAGCTTCTGATGATCTTAGTACTCAGTCGATGGTGTGGCGTTGGAGTGGAAGATAGGATGGTCAGTCCAAAGAATACAGCGCTTTATTTGCGAGGCACATTAGATGATAGTCCCTTCGGTCTTCAATAGGAAGCCGTTTTAACTGGATTATGTCCCTGACATTGGTATAACACCGAAGCACAAATCCAGCAGTCACTAGCTGCACTCGCTATAGTCTCTTAATCAAGTAGGCAGGAATAGGATGGTACACAACATCGTTGTAGTCAAGTTTGCTGAGGATAAGCCATTCCACGAGTTGTTTCCTCACCGAGAAAGAGGCGATATTCTTCAGCTTGCGTAGCACTGAAAGGGTAGCATAGCACAATATAGTTACCTTGTTGACATGATCTGTCCATAAAAGGTGCTGGTGAACATGTGTTCCTAGGAGCTTCATTTGCTGTAGTCGTTCAAGCTCTCTACCACTGGGAAAATGTTTGTTGTCGATGTCATGTAGTCCATGTACTCACGACATCTGCTGCGTCGAGAAAAGCATGCATTTCGTTTTTTCTGCATTTAAAACAAGATTTAAGTTTGAAGACCAGTCGCTTAAGCCTCAGTCACAACCGGCCGTATGTGTTCCTATGGCCGGTCTACGTGCAAAAAACACAAGAAATGCACGGAGGGCGCGCGTGAAACGCATGGAGGGCGCGCATGTGACGTGCTGATTTTCGAGCCGTAGACTGGCCACAGACCGTCCGCAGAGGTTCTTTGTCATGTCAAACAAACTCTATGGGTGCTTACGTTTTTTTCAGGTTGCAAGACAAACTTACGGCCAACGTGTGTCTTTCTCCATGAACAAAAAAAACGCAGCGATTTGGGAAATGCCAAAAATCGCACAGCCAAAAAATAGTACGTCCGGTTGTGACCTAAGCTTTAGCTTGTCAATCGCTCCCTGCATCTCTTCATAACATTGATTTAGGGAAGATGGTTTACAATGTGAGTAGAAGGTGGTGTCGTCAGCATATTGACGACACATCACTGTCCCGGGGAGCCTGGAGGAGAGGTCATTGACATAGAGATTAAAGAAGACAGGCCCGAGGATGGATCCTTGAGGGACGCCAAATGTAACTGCAAACTCCTCTGATCTCTGATCATTGATTTGAATGTATTATCAGTGCTCAGAAAGATAGCTGAGAATCCACTTCAATGCTCGTTTAGAAAAGCCGAACCTACGAAGTTTACAGAGAACAGTCTCATAAGCCACGGTGTCAAAATCCTTGCTAAAGTCAGCCATGACAGCAAGCGTGATTTCCCCTTTCTTCATTACTGTGAGAATGTCATCCCGTATCGCCAACATTGCTGTTGTTGTTGTGTGACCCTTGCGGTACGCACTGATGATAGGCCCTAGAATTGCGTTATCCATGAAAAAGTTAGTCATCTGGTGCAGAAGAAGCTTTTCATACACCTCGGACAGCACAGGCAGGATGGAAATGGGACGAAAGTTGCTTTCCTCCGTGGGGTCTTCAACTTTGGGAATGGGGCTGATTCATGCAGTTTTCCATGGCTTTGGGAAATTATCTAATGCAATACATGTGTTGATAACATAAGTAAGAGGAGAGGCAATGTGATCAGCAACGAGTTTAATAATCTTGCACGGTATGTTATCTGGGCCACAGGAGCAGTCAGATCTGAGGGCTTTGATTTCATCCAGCACTTGCTTTGGGTAAACTTGCTGGATTGTGAAAGAGCTACTGCTATCCTGATGCAGGCTGTTGATGAAGTCATGCAAGCGATCAGGTTGATGCGGTAATGCAGCAGTAGCTCTTTCCCCCACCGAAGCAAAGTAAGAGTTGAGCGTGTTAGGGTCCAGGCATAGTGGCTGTGGATTCAGATTTAGAATAAGATGGATGACCTTCTAGACATCAGCTGATCTCTTAGAGGATAGTGCTGCTATGGTGGAATTTCTCTTTGATTTTTTAATGGCCTTTTTTAACTTGTTCCTAGTGTCACGATATGTCTCCCAAGCTGCTGGATTATCATCTTTGCCTTGAATTGCGTGGCGCTCCGATCTACACTGTCATTGAAGGCAACATATATTCAGGTCGTTCATCCATGGTGCTGGTGATCTAGTCAGCTTGGTCCTGTTCAGTGGTGCGTGCCTCTCAAGGCATTCATTAATTTGCTCATTTAATGCTCCAACCTTGTCATCTGGGTCTTTGAGCGCGTAAACGATTTCAAATGGCAGGGAGGAGAAGTCCTGGATTAACACCGATTCATCAAAATTCCTTTCATGCCGGAGCATCTTGTACCTAGGCATATAGCATGACACACGAACGTTGACAGTTGCATATGGCGCGTCGTGATTGCTAATAAGCTGGCATGGTAAAGCATCATGGCACGTCACACGATAAGGTAAGTTGGTTATCTCATCTCATCTCATTATCTGTAGCTGCTTTATCCTGTTCTACAGGGTCGCAGGCAAGCTGGAGCCTATCCCAGCTGACTACGGGCGAAAGGCGGGGTACACCCTGGACAAGTCGCCAGGTCATCACAGGGCTGACACATAGACACAGACAACCATTCACACTCACATTCACACCTACGGTCAATTTAGAGTCACCAGTTAACCTAACCTGCATGTCTTTGGACTGTGGGGGAAACCGGAGCACCCGGAGGAAACCCACGCGGACACGGGGAGAACATGCAAACTCCACACAGAAAGGCCCTCGCCGGCCACGGGGCTCGAACCCAGAACCTTCTTGCTGTGAGGTGACAGCACTAACCACTACACCACCGTGCCGCCTAAGTTGGTTATATTATGGTCAATTAATGAACCAGATGTTCTAGTAGTTCTTGTGGGCTTGGTTATGTGCTGATGGAGGTGGAAGGAGTCCAAGATATCCATGTATCACTTGACAGCAGGTTTGTCGGGCCTTAAAAGATCTATATTGAAGTCCCAGGTAATCATAATCATGCCGTCCCAGTGTACAGTTATATCACTCAGGAGTGATTCGAAGCTCTGAAGCCATTCAAGATAATTAATTTGACTCTCTGAGCGATAGATTATACCAAGGAGTTCACTGTTCTTATTTCTACCTGGTATCTCTACCCATAGGTGTTCCATTTGGGGATACCGGTTTTCGATGTCACTCCTCCTTTTAACTTGAGTTGTCTCCTTCAGGTACAAGCCAACGCTGCCTCCTTTAATTTGGTCCCTGAAAGGCTTGGTAATAGCCAGGGATAGACACATGTTGTAGCAATAGCTGATTGTTCTTTAGCCAGGTCTCACTCATAGTTACAACCCCATAGTACTCCCAGTGTATTCCTACAGTATTCCCAGTGTAATCCCAGTGTATTCCCAGTTTATTCCTTCAGTATTCCCAGTATATTCCCACATTATTACCAGTGTATTCCCAGTATACTCCCATTGTTTCCCCAGTGTATTCCCGTGGTGTTCCCAGTGTACTCCCAGTGTATTCCTGGTTTATTCCCAGTGTATTCCCATTGTACTCTCAGTGTATTCCCACGGTATCCCCAGTGTACTCCTGGTGTATTCCCAGTGCCTCCCAGTGTATCCCCAGCTTGTTCACAAAGTTCCCTGGATCCACTGGAACCCTGCCCATGATAAACAGCTTGGAAAATACCAATGAATGATGGTTTCAGTCCCCTGACACTAGAGACTCCTTCCATACAGATCTCCATGACTAAGCTGTTACTATACAAACAGTAATGTATTAGAAGTTAATACTGTATAAACATGTGATTTGAAGCTGTGTGACTGTCAGAGCTGCTGTTAAAGAAAATTAATCAACACCTTCTGCCCAATCAGAGTGCAGAACTCAGTAGCACTCTGGTTTCTTATGGTGACATTGAGCTGTCAGACAGTGGTGCTGGAGATAACCCTGCTCTTCACTCAATCTCAGATCACACAAGGAATACTGAGTTGAAAATATGTTAGTCCATGTCCCAGATGTAGTTCATATGAAAATACGAGTGGTGTATTTCCCCATAAAACACTTGTGTCTATACAGTATATATATATATATATATATATATATATATATATATATATATATATATATATATATATATATATATAACTTTGATTAATATTCATAAGGAAATGTGTGATATATGCATGAATATTTACCAAAAGACGTAGTTGTAGCCCTAATTAACATTAAATAGCATTGTGATTATCCAGATTATGTTGCTGGAAATCCCAGGGAATCCGACTTCTCAACCAATCAGTATGTACATCACACGACTCCCTGACTACAGCGAGAGTGAATAGCGTTCAGTGGTGATAATGGTGACCGAGTGTTACTGTGCTTAATTTAAATACGCTGATCCAGGAATGATGTTTTACACGGATTATGAGTTATTTCAAGTTAGTTGTTAATGAACTTAACTCACACATATCTTTGCTGATTTGCTCTGTATTTTTAGTAAAGAGGCTGTTTTATTTTTGGCAGGGTTAATTGCTATGTTATGGGGTGTATTTCTTTTTAAGTCTCAGAAGACCTTAATTGCTTCAGGCTTTCTTAAACCAGTTTTGGTAAAAACTATTAATTTTGTCATTTCCTCAATTAAAGTCCAGAACATGAACACATCCGTTATGGCCACCTTAACATTTCCTTCTAGCAGGAAAACAAAGCACAACAAAAAAAGTGATTATGGTCTTGTTAGAGATTTATTACTGGTGTTTGTGCAGCAGGTTGAAGTGAGTTAGCGAGATGCATCGAGATGTCGGCTATATCCTGAAGGCATGTTGATAATTGTGCTTTCATTGAAATGCTCATTAATTAAATCAGACATTGTCCTTGAAGAGTGCAGCAAAAGCTTGCAGCAGGCCAAGTAACAGCAATATAAAGCATGCAGGAGGACAAATCACCTGCACGTTAACTTAACATTGTTAAATCACGACGTAATCCAAATGTTTTAATGAGCAAACTATTAATTAGTGGCAGAGGAAGATCAATAGGTACCCTGAGAGTGTGTCATTAACAAATGAGCACACATTCAGCTCAGGGCTTTGTCTAAGGGACTGTGCAGAAGTGTGTGTGTGTGTGTGTGTGTGTGCGCATCTATATATAGTCTGCTAAACGAATGTATTATAAGCAGTGTTTATAGCACATTATATCACCAGTAAGAAGAATAAGGAGCCGGTTTGCTTCAGCATTCAGTGATTTAATGCATTATGAATTATTCTTCATGCATCATGAAGATCAATGTGTGAAACGTTTTTATAAATGGCTGTAACAGTGCCTTCTGAATGAAATGTGATGTGAGTGTACACCTGAAAAATTAACACATAATAAATAGTGTGTAAAATTCATGAGAATGAATGAATCATATGGAAACAAATGAATCATGGTGGGGGAAAGAAAATAAATGAATTCTGTACAGTCACTTGAAAGTAAATGAATCATTTTTAAAGATCGTATGAAAAATAAATTAATTGTGGAAAAAAGCACATGTAAAAAAATAAATGAACGAAGGAATAAAAAATCAGATAAAGTGGATTGTGTAATAAATCATGAAGAATTAATTAATTATGTCTCAATCATTTCTGTTCTGCCTGCGACCCTGTAGAACAGGATAAAGCGGCTAGAGATAATGAGATGAGATGTTTCAATCACCCATGAATTTAAATGAATCGTGTTAAGGTGAACTGTGAAAATAAGTGAATCATTTGTGTTAAATCATAAGTGAATCATTTATGTTAAAAAAGTGAATCATTTATGTTAAAAAAAAGGAAATCACAAGGGAATCATTTGTGAAATTCATGTCAAAATAAGTGACTCATAAGTGAATCATTTGTAAAGTTTGTGTGAAAACAAGTGAGTCACTTGTAAAAATAAATCATATGAAAATAAATGAATCATGTAAAAATGAACCTTAAAAACAAATGAATGATTTGTGAAATTTGTCAAAATAAGTGAATCATGAAAGAATCATTTGTAAAATTCATGTCAAGACAAGTGAATCATTTGTTAAAAAAACCTCATGTGAAAATAAATGAATCATGTAAAGATGAACCTTGAAAACAGATGAACCATTTGTAAAATTCGTCAAAATATATGAATCATAAGTGAATCATTTGTAAAAAAAAAATTTAAAATAAAAACATGAAAATAAATAAATCATGATAAAAAACATGTGAAAGATAAATTAATGATGTCTAAAAATCACATGTGAATATAAATGAATCATGAAATGACGAACTGTAAAATAAGTGAATCATTTCCAAAAATAACATGGAAATAAATGAATCATGAGCACAAAACTTATATCTTAAAGAATTTTCATTGTATATCGGTTGAATCACTTGAACATAAATCAATCATGTGTTGAAAAATTGTACAAAAATTCACTCGGTGAAAAATGTGTGAAAAGTCCAGCTGTCACGTGAAACGTTGATGAGAGTTCTCTGTAACTGACTGAAGATTTGGGAGTGTCACTGTTTGGGATTTTGGGTGACACGGATGTCGATTAGGCTAAAAATACCATGTTGTGATCTCTGACTACATTTAGTGTGAGAAGAACTTTGGATGTATTTAAATTTTTTCCTTTAAATCTGACTCTGCACTCGAGCGTGTTTTGTAAAAGCGGCGCCTCGCTCGGCCATTACACAAATTCAGGAAAGTGGAATAATCCCTTCCTCGACGGCTTCTCTCACACACAGCAGTCACGCATCAGCGTTTCAAATTAGGAACAGGCGAGTGGAGAAAGGCGTGCGTGTGCTTAAAGAATTTCAGCCCACAGTTAAAGTTTCTGGCTCTTATTTTGGGTGTCAGTAAATTGGAGAAGGAAATTGCATCGCATTTTAATGCGCATTTAAAAAGAACACTTGCGTTGCTGGATAATTTTCACTGCTCACTCTGGGAACAAACACAGGAGGAAGGCAGATAGCAAGACTCTTTAAATGGGAATATATATATATATATATATATATATATATATATATATATATATATATATATATATATATATTGTGTGTGTATGTGAGTGAGAGAGAGAGAGAGAGAGAGGCTTAAGCACTGATCAGTCTTTGACTTTGAAGGACTTCCAGGGTGAAAACTCAGCACACTTTACAGAGTTTTTACTCCAAATCTGTCGAGTGATCAGGATTTCAGAATTCCAGCTTTAGGTCTGCGACACTGACGAAATTAAGTCTGTCATCGAGGAGCATTTACTGGACATCAATCCTCTCTAGGAGGAGACGAGGAGCCATGAACTGATCCCTGATCAGAATGATTACAGAACTGACTCAGCCCTTGAGTCCACCTCCACATCAAGGAGCTCATAACACACACACACACACACACACACACACACACACATCAAACACAATATAATGCCAATGTACACAACTACAGTGTTACTTAAATCTAGAAACAAACAAACAAACAAAACTGAAAGAAAGAAAACAATAAAAGAATAATAACAATAACAACCAAAACTAGGAGTTCACATTTCTGTGATTTGTCTGCTCCACCCCTCTTCCTCCTCTTCCTCCTCAGGAAACATTTCTAAGAGACTCCATATTGATCTTCATCAGAGCATCATCAGCCCAGCACCAGGTTCTGAGCAGAACCAGTGAGCAAAACATGAGGCTGGGGAAAGAGGGAGATGATGAGGAGAAGAGAAAAGGAGAAAGAAGAAGAGGAGATGCAGGAGGAGGAGGAACAACATGAGAGGATGAGAAGAGGAGGAGGAAGACCAAGAGGATATTAGCAGGAGATGAGAAGAGGAAGAAGAAAAGGAGATAAAAGAGAAGACAAAAGGAGCAAAAAAAGAGAGGAGAAGAAGAGAAAGGAAAAGCAGAGAACTGAGAAAGACAGAAAGAGGGTGAATGAGTAAAAAAGAAGGAATGTATGGTAATAGTGTGTGCATATGAAAGATAGAATGCTTCAAAGATCTTCATCAGAAAGGGATTTTAGCCTGTAAAAGAGGTTCTCTGTGGAACTATTGCTGCAGGAGAGCACTGTTATAGAGCTTTACAGAGAAGGTCTAATGTTCTTTGGTCGCCCCTGTAGAGGAACCTTTAAGGGAGATAAAGATACTTTAAAGAACCCTTAAAGGGTCTCCAGTATGTTGCTATTAGAAATGGTTCCAAGTAGAAGGTTTTGTTTTTTATGAAACCAACAACCTTTAATTTTCCAGTGACCTCTTAAAGAACCCTTGGAGAACCCCATCAAGAACAAGGTGATGTTTACTGTTTTGTCTGCTTTTTGATAGATAGATAGATAGATAGATAGATAGATAGATAGATAGATAGATAGATAGATAGATAGATAGATAGATAGATAAATAAATAAATAAATATCCTCCAGGTTCTTCATCATGAACATCAGCATGAATGAATCAATGTTTAACCTTTCTCAGTCGCGTGGTGATGGTTCTTCAGGTTACACGTTCTTCAGGCGGTTCTTCCTCGCTGTACGTTTTATCGTCTCATTGTCTATAAATAAATAAACATAGCTCAGGGCACCATGTTAAATGTTAAAGTTCCTAATCAGTAATAACTTCAGACACGTTCATGACCTTTTACTGTTCTTATTCTCTGACCCGTCTCACTGCATTAACAACAGGTTCGTTGGAATGGGCACACACACACACACACACACACACACACACACACACACACATACATACACACACACCCAAAGGTTTACATCATTGTGTGTAGACAAATATTACAAATATACCTGTGATTATAAAGAAGTGTGAAGATAAAATGATTATAAAAATGGAAACAGAAAGAAAGAAAGAAAGAAAGAAAGAAAGAAAGAAAGAAAGAAAGAAAGAAAGAAAGATGCAACTTAAAAAAGTCCATAAAAGAGCCAATTTGCAGAAAAAAATATGTTCAACAAAATGACTAAAGCAGGCTTTTTTTATTTTACTTTAAAAAAAAAAAAATAATTTATTTATTTATTTATTTGGGGCGGCACGGTGGTGTAGTGGTTAGCGCTGTCGCCTCATGGCAAGAAGATTCTGGGTTCGAGCCCTGTGGCCAGCGAGGGCCTTTCTGTGCGGAGTTTGCATGTTCTCCCCGTGTCCGCGTGGGTTTCCTCCGGGTGCTCCGGTTTCCCCCACAGTCCAAAGACATGCAGGTTAGGTTAACTGGTGACTCTAAATTGAGCGTAGGTGTGAATGTGAGTGTGAATGGTTGTCTGTGTCTATGTGTCAGCCCTGTGATGACCTGGTGACTTGTCCAGGGTGTACCCCGCCTTTCACCCAGAGTCAGCTGGGATAGGCTCCAGCTCACCCGCGACCCTGTACAGGATAAGCGGCTACAGATAATGGATGGATTTTATTTTATTTTTAAATTTATTTATTTATTATTTGGAGGCTGTAATTTTGTTGGTTGTTTTTTTTTTTTTTAATTTGCTTTCATTTCCTGCTGTTAAAATTTAAGGGCCCGAGTTCTGTCGGGGCAAGAACCCTATTGAATCTGTAAAGATGTATTATTATTGTTGTTGTTGTTGTTGTTGTTGTTTATTGTTGTTGTTATTGTTTGTTTTTATTTGAGACTTGACCATTTTTGAGGTGGTTCCCATGGATGAAAACTCATAAAATTCAGCAAACATGTCTGTCAAGTGTATATAAGCATCATGGGTTTCCCACACTTGAAAGGGAAGGACTCGGACACAGGATTCCACTCGTCTTGTGTTTTATTGATTTTCAGTGGAGTTGACGTTGTATTAGAATTGTATATGGGTTTTTCCAGAAGAAGTAGAAGTAGAAGCAGAAGTGGAACCAGAAGTAGAAGCAGGAGTAGAAGGTGAAAAACCTTTAAACATAAAAATAAATGTATGAATAAATGCCTGTTTTTCTACAACAAAGCCCAAGTTAATTAGGCAACAATATATAAATATTTATGTATAAGGTAAGTTAAGTATATTTTAACCATTTTTAATCATTCAGGCAATATGTTGCTGAACAAATATAAATGAACAGAAAACCAGTTCTAAACTAAGAACCATTTACTTCTAACCATTTTAACCATTAGCCCTTTAACAGGCAGTTTGTGCTTTTTAACTGAAGATATTTTACTGCACGCCACTGAGAAAGGAAACTGATGAAATTAAACTAATGTACTGAAACGAAGGACACACGTTAGCAACTACCAGCAAACTGTAAGAAACAAACATTTCTCATGCCCACGGATTACTGCGAGCGCAGCGTTTGCATATAGTTCAGTGGGCTTACCGGTAGCCTTTTTCGTCCTTTTTTCCCCGATGTGCTGTAAGGTTTGTGTTAGTAGCGAATTCTCTGTGCAACTGCTGCACTGCTGCTTCGTTACAAACTGAACGCCAACTTTGCCTATTGTTCTAGAACGACCACTGCCCTGCTAATTAGCGTTCTGATTGGCTTCACCTGTTCAGCGCAGCGTGCTGTCAAGCCGTGCGCTGGCAGCATAACACTGCGATTCAGCGTAGCAGGGAGTGGCGGAGGCAGCTGTCAATCATGTGAGCCTGCGTTCAGACACTCCTTGCGGCAGGTTGCCGCGACACCTCCCACTCGATCTTGGCGTGGCACAACACGGGAAGATCGCACCCATCAGGCGAGCTGCTCTCTGCTGACTTGTTCCTCCACTGGGAGGAGGACGATGAGGCACCACACGTCCCAATGCAGTGTGGTACCCTGCGGGTCCCAGGACTTTTTGGTTGGCTTCGGAGTCTTCACCTGAGCACGTCCACCTGGGGGGACGTTCACATGGACATCCCGGACAATGCCTTTGGAGTCTGCATTCACACTAACCACTCTTGCAAGCTTGAATTGCCCCCTCAGTGCGTTTTGGTCACAGAGCCACACTATGTCTCCAACAGCAACATTTCTTTTTGCAGTGTGCCACTTGCAGTGGATGAACAGGTTCGGACCTGCAAGTTGGCTCCAGGACCTCCAGAAGTGGCTAACTTGTGTTTGCATTTCTTGCAGTCTCTTGAAGGGGTAGGTGGTGTAGTCTACTGTTTTGAAGTCTCCAGTTTGTGTGGCTCGGCCAAGCAACAGTGTGTTTGGGGTTATGTAGTTGATGCGGTCCTCATGGCTCTGAACTCTGGCATCGATTGGCCTTTCGTTGGCAAGGTTAGCAGCTAGCTTAAGCACTGTCAGGAACTCACTGAAGGTAAGGCCTCCTCCGCCACCAAGGCTTTGCAGAGCTCTTTTGGTGACCTTGACAGCAGCTTCGGCAGCACCATTCCAGTGGGGTGAGTCAGCTGGAAGGATTTTCCATGTCCAGCAGGTACCGTTTTTGGCAGCATACTCTTCAAGTGATTCTTTGTTCAGTTGCCTCAGGTAAGTATACATTTCTTCCAGGACAGGTTTCGCTCCAATGAAGTTTGTTCCAGGATCGGACCAGATCTTCTGCGGATGACCACGGATAGAAGTGAACCTCTGGTAAGCAAGGAGGAAGCTCTCTGTTGTTAGAGTGTTTGCCAGTTCGACATGGATGGCTCGGCTTGACATACAGCAGAATAGTACGCCCCATACTTTCATGCTTGCTCTCCTTCTGACGTCATCCTTCACTTGATATGGTCCGAACAGGTCAACGGATGTGAACTGGAATGGCGCAGCTGGATTGACACACTCTTCAGGTAAGTCACCCATGATTTGCTGACAGGTTTTTGCTCTTTCCTTCTTGCAGATGATGCAGTTGTCGACAACTTTTTTGGGCCAGAATTCTTCGTCTGATCACCCAGGCTCTCTTTCGCATCCGCAGCAGAGTTCCTGCCACTCCGTCATGTCCCTCACTGTGTGCTTCACGGGCCAGGAGAGTGGAGACCCAGGCTTGGTATGGTAGCAGGGGAACAGCTTTATGGTCCTCTCTGAAGGCCTGTATCCGCCCTCCACACATCAGGATCCCAGTTACTTGGTCTTTGTATACAACAAGCCTGTCAGTAGTTGTATTTGGGAAGTTCACACCTTCTTGCGCTGCCAGACATAGTTTCAGGAACACGTTTTTCCTTTCGCTGACAGTGATGATGCCAGATGAAGGTATTGCCTCCCACTTTGCTTCATCTCCCCTCTTGGCATGCAAGAACTTCTTAGAACTCCAAATCCATGCAACCGTCCCGACCAGCCGTCTTAGACTGCTGAAGCGCTTTTCGTCCAATCGATTTTGGACTGCTGTTACTGTTGGTGGTGGGTTTCTGGACTTGGATTGTGCTTCATCCTGGACTGCAAGTAGGCTTTGTGCCTTTAGCTGACTTCGGGTGAGTACAGCAGTGAATGTTTTCTTATGCATTTTTGTGACGTTGTCTCTTGCCTGTGCAGCAACATCTTTCGCTGACTTTTTTGGCCACTCACCCTCAGGAAGCTGAAGGAACTGCAGACCTGACTGCCACTTGGATTTCTCGATTAGGCCATCAGGACTGGCCCCTCGGGTGATAATGTCTGCAATGTTCTCGGCACCTGGAATCCACCACCAATCTCGGATGTCAGTGCTGCTCTGGATCTCACCAATTCTGTTTGTGTAGAAGGTTTGGTATCCATAACTTTCACGCTGTATGGCACCCAAGATGGTCTGGCTGTCAACTAGATGATACCACTTCTTGACCTCGATTCGGCAGTGCTTTTGGAAGTAGTTCTTCAACCGTGCTGCAAAGACTGCTCTGCACATTTCTGCTTTCACAGGGTCACCTTTATGGTCGAGGGGGGTCAACTTAGCCTTGGCCTCAACTAGCCTTATGACAACACCATGGCTGCAGCTCCAACGCAGGTACAGCACGGCACCATATGCACACTCACTGCCATCAGAGAAGGTGATTGCACATGGTCTCTCAGCTGGATCTGGCGGCGTGAGAGCTCTGGGGAATCTAACTTGGCTCAGCTCAGCATACTCTTCGAGGAGCTTTATGGCATCATCTCTGAGCTCTCTGGACAAAGTGGCATCCCAGGTGTCTTCTACGTAGTACATGACTTTTGCCTCTTGGAAGGCCCTGCGGATCAGGATGGCTCCCTTCTGTTTTGCTGGGGCCACAAGGCAGAGAGGGTCATAGAGACCAGAGACTTGGCTTAACAGCTCTCTTCTGGTGAGTGGGTCAGGGGTTTGTTCTCTCACTTGTTCTTTCAACAAGTCCTGGCCGAGGCGCATTTTCTTCCTCTTCTTGGAGAAGTTCAGCACAACCATGACATGTAACTTGTCATCGTCGACGGTGTAGCCGAGGCCCAGGGCTTTGTTATCCTCTTCAGTGAGTTGGTTTGGCAGGATCATGGTGTTTGACTTGATCCTTCTCACCTCTCAACTCGCTCCTCCCACTTTGATCCGAGTAGATCCAGGGCTTCATGAAGAACCCTCCTGCTTGAAGGATCTGCTCAATGTTGGATATAAGGCGTTTCAGGTGGTTGAGGTTGTTGTGGGAAGTCAATATGTCATCGACATAGGTATCCTCTTCGAGGACATATCTCTCCTCTTTGAAGTGGTTGAATGAAGGCAGGCTGGCGGTCTCTCGCATGGCAACTTGGGCTATGCAACCAGCAGGTTTGTCTCCAATGTTGACTCTTGTTATGGCGAATTCTTCGATCTCTGTATCTTCTGTGTCACGCCACAGAAATCTGTGCAGGTGGACTTCTCTTTCCTCAAGCCAGACAGAGTTATACATTTTGCGGATGTCCCCTAAAGTTGCGAAGACACCAGCGCAGAACCTCAGCAGGACACCTCTGATTGGGTTCAGGATGTCAGGGCCTTTGATCAGGATGTTGTTTAGGCTGAGGCCACTGTACTTCTGGCTGCTGTTCCATACCAGTCTCACTGGGGTGGAGACTGAATGTGGATTTGGGGCTATCAGGTGACTTATATACCACACTGGCCCGGTCCAGCTTTGCAGAACCTCTTTGGACAGCTTTACTGCAGCTCTGCGGCTCACCATTTCGTGGACTTGTAAGGCGTAGGCCACTTTCCACTCCGGTTCTTTCGCCAGCTGCCTCTCAGTTCTGTGGAACGTGGCTTCAACTGCTCTCTTGTTGTTGGGAAGAGATGCTGGGTCTTCTTTCCATGGGTACTTGGCGTGCCAGTGTGGTTCAGGGCTGTGGTGGTCTCCGGCCACATAAGTCAAGCTGTCCCTCACCATTTCCATCTCCCTTTCTTCGGCCAGGGTCATTTCTTTCCCACTAGGCTGACAGTTCCCGCAGCGACATCCTCCGCATCTCGGTCCACAAGCTGCTCCAATGCTTTCCCATTTCCACCACCTCAGGAAGTCTCTGTTGCTAGTGGCTGTGTTGGACTGGGAGCTGGGATGTCTGGGAGACTGGCAGGAGACTGGGACTTTGCAGGTGAGTTCAGTGTATCTGACAGCTGCAGTGCGCATGGATCTTGCAAAGTGAGTCTTGGAGGTGTGGGCCGTTAAGGTAACTTCTTCAAAGAGGTCCGGGTGTGTGCCTCCGATGGTCTTGCCAAGCAGGCCATCCCAGAGCACCAAGTCACCGATGGAATGAACCTTCTGGGGTACCAGCTGCCCTTCTTTGTGGCTGATGAGGAGTTGGATCTCCTTTGGTCTTACCAGGTCTTCCAGGGAGGTGTCTGAGAAGATTTTCTGCAGTTTTTCTGCCGGGACATGTCTGTGGACTTTTGCTATTTTGTCAAGTCCATAGCAGATGAGTTGGTGTGCTTTGAGTGTCCCTCTTGGGGTGCTGACTCGTATCTTAAGCAAGTAGCACTTGGTTGCAACAGACACCTTCATCCCTCCACCACCATGAACCTCCAGCGTAACGTCTTCACTTCTCAGGTTCAACTTGCTTGCAGCTTTGTGCGTTATGTAGTTTGTGTCTGATGCCAGGTCAATGAGGGTCCCGACACTCTGTCCGTCATTAGCAGTGACATTGAGGAGCATTAGGATGATTGGGTACTCAGTGAGGCAGTGTTCACCTAGAAGACCTCTCTCAGCAGCACTGGAGTTGAATGCCCTGGACGCTATGTTGCAGAAGGCATCTCGACACTGCTGTGCCAGCTCTGGTGTGAGTTTGGAGAGGAACTGCTCCTGGGTGTCAGTGAGTCTTCTGCCCTCAGCCCTCACTGGACTGAACTTGGGTGTTCTTTGGGACTGGGGTCTGGCAACTGGACAGAGGAGGTAGTGGTGTTGATCTTTGCATTCTGGATTCCCGCACAGGTAAGTGGTTTTCTTGCAGCTTTCACCAGTGTGGACTTTGAGACATCTTTTGCAGGCACCGAGTTGTTGTACTGCATCCCTCTTCTCCGATGGCTTTAGGTTGCTTCTAAACTTTCTGCAGAAGTATAGTTTTCTTCTGTGCTTTGGGTCACCACAGATGATGCAGCCTGCTGCGTCACTGTTGGATGACACTGCCAGACTGTTGGTTGCTTTTGTTCTGGCTTGCTTCAGGAACTTGGTCTTGTCCTTGGCAGGTTCAACGCCATCTTTCAGCTGGTCAAGTTGCTCATATATGGCTTCCTGTGACTTTAGGTAAGCCAGCAGCTTGTCAAAGCGGTTGTGACGGTCCACAACATTACTCACGTCAGCAGCATAGGTGAGCCAGTCTTTCTTTAAAGTTTCTGGAAGCTTGCCCTCAATGGATTTGGTCACAATGGGGTTCTTTATGGCCTCAGCATTGTCCAGTTCATTTAAGTCGTAGAGAGCTTTTTCCACTGTTTGGATGAGCTTGATGACTCTTCTTGGCTGGCCGGCTTTGACTGGAGGAGTTGCTTGTAGATCTTCAATGATCTCGAGAGCGATGTTGGCTTGGTTCTCAAACCGGTTATCCAGGACTCTGAAGATTTCGTTTGAGGAGGTGTAGGTTGACAGGTGTAGGTTTCCGGCCACCTTCTCATCGATGCTGTCGAGCAGCTGGAATTTCTTGACCTCTCTAGGCCCTGTCGGTTCACCCTGCTTCTGTAGAGCTTCCCACTCCTTCTTCCACCTGTAGTAACTTCGCTGGTTGCCAGCAAACTTTGGAAGGGCTGTGGCTACAGCTTCATTGCTGGCACTGGAGCTGTACGGTGGACAGTGGGCTCTTCAGAGTCTGTCTTGATTTTTGCAGCTTTGATGAAGGTGGCCTTGCGCGACACCAGCTGGGGAAGTTGCACTTCGAGCTCTGCCATGCGGTGATCAAAGTCTCTTTGCTCTGCAGCGGGAGCCCAGTGGTTCCAGTCATGGTGCACTTCTTTTGCCTTCAGCACCAACATCTCGAAGTGCTTCAGCATGAACTCATATGCCTCCAGAGTCACGTTGAGCTGGGCAGAGGAGACGTTCTTGCAGTCAGCTTCGGTGATGTGTAGGGCAAGGGGCAACTCTTTTTCCCCATACAATTCCCAGAGTGTTTGTTGAATTAGGAGCTTTGCTTCTTTAGTCCACTGCTTACAGTATGCCTCTATCTTCTCCAGGTTGTCTTTCTTCTTGGTGCCCAGGTCCTCTACAGTGGCTGCGTCTGCTTCTGCCATGTAGGCGGCCTCAATCTCTTCATTCGCCTCCATGAGTCTCGAGCTTTCTGCTGTAAGCTTGTTGAAGTTTTGCTTTAGCTCCTCCACAGTCATCTCTGAGTGTGTTCTTGCAATGCAGTTAGCAAGACGGGAGAAAAGTCTTTTGGCTGTGGTTCGCTCTGTTTTCAGTTCTTCTAATGACTTCGCCATTTTGTTTCTTTTTTTCAGGTGACTTCAAGCTTTATCCTCCAGGCCCCCAGGTGACGTGTCTTCCCTCTCTGTTGGGTTGTGGCACGAGTGGAGTCTTGTTTCTTGGTCACTGGTCAGCGGTATGATGCACTGGTTAGGTGGTGATTCACTGGCAGTCGTCTGGCAGTCGTCAGTTTCCACTGGTGCATCGGTTTTTCACTGTCAAGTGTATATGAGCATCATGGGTTTCCCACACTTGAAAGGGAAGGACTCGGACACAGGATTCCACTCGTCTTGTGTTTTATTGATTTTCAGTGGACTTGACGTTGTAGTAGAATTGTATATAGAGATCTTGCAGTCACGTGACCGGAAAGTACACAGCCGCCATCTTGTCGGTAAAAAACACAGCTGAATACTACTGCACTCGGGTACAGAATGGATCAATTTCAACCGACGGACTACACGGCTCATTTTTCTAATGAAGAGATAACTAGATATATGTCTAAAATAAACGATCTACAGATTAGTGACCCTTATGGCTTACCGGACGTAGTTTTCACTACCGTGTCAGTGGATATTGAACTGCCAGCGGAATACCCAGATGTGTATAATTACCTCATCAACTTTCACTCACTGTTCAGTGGTGAAGCACTGCGTGCTTATAAATCTCTGGACAGTTATCTTTACAGAAATTCAGGATTTGTCAGCCGCGGCATCTTGTAAACAAGAAAATAATCCTCATTGGACGGGTAAGTCACTTAAGTATTGAGTATAGCACTGACCAGCCGATTATAGAATAGAATAAGGTAATTCCAGCTGTAATTCCAAATCATCCGTCTTGTTTACCATGGATCTGGCGTTGGAGAGATAGAGGCTTAGCAGTGGAGATTTGAGTAGCTGTTTTCTGAGCTTAGTCAACAGGCCGGGCGGCTCTGCAGCCTCGCTTTTGCTTCCGCTCCCGGCGCCGCCTCCTTCGCTTTGCTTCCGATAACAATCCATGGAGACCCCACTGGTCTCGCTATCTCGTCCGGAATGTTGTGCATGCGATGGAAATTGCTACAAACCATCATTTTCTGCTGGAAACCAATGTCCAATAAGTCCATACGGTTGTAGTGGATATTGAAGTCCGGTACAGACGAACAACACGCAAAAATACACACAAAAAACATAAAAACCGTGCACAGGTAGGGAGAGCTTGTAGCCGCAGCCATTGTAGTAGAATTGTATATAGTAGGATTTTCCAGAAGAAAAGGTAGAAGTAGAAGGCGGAAATATGGCGTTTGACCGACAAGATGGCGTCTGTCACAATCTGGATCGGCTGTGACGTCACATGCAAGTGCTTCATAGTAGGGTTTTTCCAGAAGAAAAGGTAGAAGTAGAAGCAGAAGTGGAACCAGAAGTAGAAGTAGAAGCAGGAGTAGAAGGTGAAAAACCACATAAAAATATATGTATGAATAAATGCCTGTTTTTCTATAACAAAGCATGTATGAATAAATGCCTGTTTTTCTACAACAAAGCCCAAGTTAATTAGGCAACAATATATAAATATTTATGTATAAGGTAAGTTAAGTATATTTTAACCATTTTTAACCATTTTTAATCATTCAGGCAATATGTTGCTGAACAAACATAAATGAACAGAAAACCAGTTCTAAACTAAGAACCATTTACTTCTAACCATTTTAACCATTAGCCCTTCAACAGGCAGTTTGTGCTTTTTAACTGAAGATATTTTACTGCATGCCACTGAGAAAGGAAACTGATGAAATTAAACTAATGTACTGAAACGAAGGACACACGTTAGCAACTACCAGCAAACTGTAAGAAACAAACATTTCTCATGCCCACGGATTACTGCGAGCGCAGCGTTTGCATATAGTTCAGTGGGCTTACTGGTAGCCTTTTTCGTCCTTTTTTCCCCGATGTGCTGTAAGGTTTGTGTTAGTAGCGAATTCTCTTCAACTGCTGTGCTGCTGCTTCGTTACAAACTGAACGCCAACTCTGCCTATTGTTCTAGAACGACCGCTGCCCTGCTAATTAGCGTTCTGATTGGCTTCACCTGTTCAGCGCAGCGTGCTGTCAAGCCGTGCGCTGGCAGCATAACACTGCGATTCAGTGTAGCAGGGAGTGGCGGAGGCAGCTGTCAATCATGTGAGCCTGCGTTCAGACACTCCTTGCGGCAGGTTGCCGCGACAATGTCAATGCTTGTGACAGTTAGTCAGGGGCAGAACTTTGGTCCCGGGTGTGGCCCAGTGACTCTACAGTGCCACCTTTTGTCTTAGAGTCTTTTCACCAAATTTTGTGGACCTGTGGGTCTCTCTCAGACAAACACATTCGTAATCTACATTGTCATAGCCATGCCCAATTTGGAATTTGTGCATTTTGCCAGTGTTACATTTTTAAGTTCCCCTCTTTGGTGGTTCATAAACCAGCTCATGATGTTTAAATTGCACAAAATACTGAGACATACAGTATTAAGCTTTAAGACTAAGTCACTTCCAAAAACTGTGTTCTACCAATACACCATCCATACAGAGTGAGAAACTTTATCACATGCACACAGAGTTTAGTCCGTGTGATGGAAACATGGTGGAGAATCAAAACATTTGATATGAAATGATGTAAATAATAAAGTGTGATGTGGCAGATGAAGGGTGTTGGTTCATTCCACACTCGCGCATGAAGGATAAATTTTACAAAATGTTTAAAATCTGAGCAACATGTATTGCTTTTAATATATATATTGTAGTATTATACCAGGTGGGTGGAGCACAGAAGCACAGCAGGCCAGAACTGAGTTGTCAATAACACTTTTATTTTCAGCGTTCGCTCATACACACACACGCCACACACACACGCCACACACACACGTGTTCTGGTCAAGAGAGCTCCCTTCCTCTGCACTCCCTCTCCTCTTATAGGGTGCAGTCACTGGGGAAGACACACAAACACAGGTTAATTCCCATCAGGTGCAGTGATTCTGCCACTTACCTTCCCTGACTCCGCCCTCCCTTCACAGACCGACGCTTGACCACGCCCCTACTGCCACATACCCCCACCGCCCGACTCAGGCCAGGGAGCCGTCCGGCCTGCAGCCGACCTCCCCCCCCTTGATGGGAGAGGAAATCCGCCATGACCATCTGTGCCCCTGGCCTGTGGACCACCTCGAACTTAAATGGCTGGAGTGCCAGATACCAACGGGTGATCCGCATGTTGGCATCCTTCATACGGTGGCGCCACTGCAGGGCCGCGTGGTCCAACCAGAGGGTGAAAGGGCGCCCCAGAAGGTAGTAGCTGAGGGCGAGGACCGCCCACTTGATGGCAAGGCATTCCTTCTGTATGGTGCTGTACCTGCCCTCGCACACCGACAGCTTGCGGCTGATGTACAGCACTGGACAGTCCTCCCCCTCCATCTCCTGGGACAGAACAGCCCCCAGCCCTCTGTCCGATGAGTCTGTCTGCAAAACAAAGGGGAGAGAAAAGTCAGGGGACTGTAATAGTGGCCCCCCACACAGTGCAGCCTTTACCTTAGAGAAAGCCCGCTGGCATTGCTCCGTCCACTGGACCAGATCTGGTGCCCCCTTTTTAGTGAGATCAGTCAGCGGGCTGGTGACGTCCGAATAATTAGGTATAAACCTACGATAGTAGCCAGCCAGCCCCAGGAACTGTCTCACCCCCTTTTTGGTCTTGGGCCTCGGGCAGGCCGCAATCGCTGCTGTCTTATTGATTTGGGGACGCACCTGCCCATTGCCCAAGTGGAAGCCCACATACCATACTTCCACCCGCCCAATCGCACACTTCTTCGGGTTGGCTGTGAGCCCCGCTCGCCTCAGCAACCCAAGGACGGCCCTTAGATGTTCTAGGTGCCGTGGCCAGTCATTACTATAAATAATAATGTCGTCCAGGTATGCAGCCGCATAGGTGGTGTGGGGTCGGAGGACCCTATCCATAAGCCACTGGAACGTAGTGGGTGCCCCAAGCAGCCCAAAAGGAAGTGTGACGAACTGGTGTAAGCCGAACAGTGTGGAAAAGGCCATTTTCTCTCGGGATAGCTCAAATATCTCTTTGTCAAATCCAGTGTCGAATAAAAGCAAGCCGTGCCTTGTCGATCGAGCAACTCATCAATACGATGCACTGGGTACGTGTCAAACTTATAGACCGCATTGACTTTTCTATAGTCCACACAGAACCGGACCGACCCATCAGCCTTGGGGACCAAGACCACTGGGCTGCTCCAGTCACTGTGGGACTCCTCGACGATGCCCATTTTGAGCATGGCCTCGAGTTCTTCCCGAACCACATTTTTCTTGTGTTCGGGCAGTCTGTAAGGGCGGCTGCACACTACTACCCCTGGGGGCATCTCAATGTGGTGTTCTATGAGGTGGGTGCGGCCGGGCAGGGGTGAGAACACATCAGAAAATTGTGTTTGCAACTGGGCTACCTCCATGAGCTGGGTCGGGGAGAGGTGGTCTCCACAGGGGACTGGAGCAGTGGGCAATGTCAATTTTCCCTTTTGAACCTCCGGCCCCAGCTCCGCCTTCTCTGGAACCACCGACACCAATGCCACAGGGACCTCCTCGTTCCAAAGTTTTAACAGATTGAGGTGGTAAATCTGTAATGCCCCACCCCTGTCCATTCGCCTCACCTCATAGTCAACATCCCCGACTCACTGTGTGACCTCAAAGGGTCCTTGCCACCTGGCGATTAATTTGGAGCTCGACGTGGGCAACAACACGAGTACTTTATCTCCTGGTGTGAACTCCCTAAGGCGTGTGCCCCTGTTGTACAGACGAACTTGACGTTCTTGGGCCTGCCGCACATTCTCCTGGGTTAAGTGTGTGAGTGTGTGGAGTTTGGTGCACAGGTCGATAACATACTGAATTTCATTTTTACTTGTTGAAGGTCCCTCCTCCCAATTTTCACGCAGCACATCTAGAATGCCACACGGCTTATGCCCATATAATAATTCAAATGGGGAGAACCCCATGGAGGCTTGTGGGACCTCTCGCACTGCGAATAACAGGGGCTCGAGCCATTTATCCCAGTTGCATGCGTCCTCACTTACAAATTTTTTAATTATGTTTTTGAGGGTGCGGTTGAACCGTTTGACTAAGCCATCCGTTTGTGGGTGATAAATGCTGGTGCGGATCAGCTTAATTCCCAGTAACCCATACAGTTCGCACAGTGTGCGTGACATAAATGTAGTGCCTTGATCAGTCAGAATCTCTTGGGGGATTCTGACTTGGGAGATGACGCGGAAAAGTGCTTCTGCAATACTGCGTGCTGAGATATTGTGAAGAGGCACTGCTTCCAGATATCTCATTGCATAGTCCACCAGAACTAAAAGGGATATCCTCATGTTGACTGATCTAATGGCCTGACAAGATCCATCCCAATTCTTTCGAACAGGGTCTCGATTAATGGCAGAGGGCGCAGAGGCACTTTTGGAATGGCCGCTGGATTTACTAACTGACATTCGCAGCATGCTGTACACCACCTCCGGACATCGCCGCGGATCCCTGGCCAATAGAACCAGGCCATTATTCGGGCTAGTGCCTTATCCTGCCTTAAATGTCCGGCCATGGGATTGAAGTGAGCCGCCTGGAATAGAGATTCCCGGTGGCTCTTTGGGATCAAAAGCTGTGTTATTGGCTCCTTAGTCTGAGTGTCCTGCGTCACTCGGTATAATCTATCCTTAAAAATGGAGAAATAGGGGAAGGACGGGATGGCGTTTGGCTGGAGCATTTGACCATCAATTACTCTCATTTGGTCAAACGCATGCCACAGAGTCTCATCTCGCGACTGCTCCAACTGGAAATCTGCAAGGGATTCCCCGAGAGAGGGAGGAGGAGCCTGCTGCTCCTCACTCTAACGCGGTGATGACATGGATGGCTCTGTGACAGCTGCTCCCACCAAAGCCACACTGGGACCTCCCCCTGCTAAACTATGGCAGGCCCCACTCTTCACTAAATGTGTCATTAAGTCCCTGAATCCCGGCCAATCAGTCCCCAAAATTATCGAGTGGGTAAGGTGAGGATTAACCACCACCTGTACTCGAAATTTCTCCCCTCAAAATAGAATGTGGACCGACACTAAAGGGTAGTTGTGAACATCCCCATGCACACACAACACCTTCACCAATTGTGCTCTCCCCAATGCCTCGTCTTGCACCAGGCTTTGGTGGATTGAGGTCTGATGACAGCCGGAGTCCACCAAATCCTGATACGTATCCCCTTGAATACTCACCGGTATGCGATACGCTCCAGCCTGATCAAGGGCGGTCCCTGGTGCATCAGGGATCCGGACCACTGCGCCCACCTCCATCGCCGAGCACTGATGCTGGAGGTGCCCTGGTTCCCCACAGTGCCAGCACACCGGCCCAGGCTCTCTCTCTGCACCGGTGTTCTGGAGATCACTCACCTTAGGGGGGGAAGACACAGACACGGAAGTAGGAAACGGTAGGACACTGCAGGTGCGGCGGGCCGGCTGGGGTGGAGCCGGCCCCCGCCTCCGCGGTGGGGGAATGGGGCGAGGACGAGGAACAGAAGGGGGGAGAGAGAGAGAGGAGAGGGGAGAATGGGAGACATGCTGTCCTGCCATCAGAACGGCCGCCATATGGTCCTCCGCCAACTTGATGGCCTGATCCAGCGATGCTGGGTGATGGCACTGGACCCACTCCACGGTTCCTTCCGGAAGTTGAGTGACGAATTGCTCCAGCGCCACCAGATCGATGATTCCCTCGGTGTCGCGGTTGTCGGCCCTCAGCCACCGCCGGCAGGCGTCCCGGAGTTGCTGGCCAAACGCGAACGGCTGGCCGACCTCCTCCAGGCGCAGCTCGCAGAAGCGCTGCCGCTGCTGCTCCGGGGAGCGACCCAAGCACTGGAGGATGGCCCTGTGGAGGTCCACATAGACCAGCTGGCTGTCAGCGGGGAGCTATAGCGCGGCCAGCTGCGCCTCTCCCATTAGCAGGGGGAGGAGGCGTGCCACGCGCTGTTCCACCGGCCAACCCCACGCCCCGGCTGCCTACTCGAAAAGAGCGAGGAAGGCTTCGGGGTCGTCCTGCGGACCCATCTTCGTTAGGGTGAGGTGGGGAGGGTCCGCAGCGGTGGTGATCGGGGCCCCCGCCGATGCGAGCAGGTGCCAGAACGCCTGACGATCTTCCTGTTGCGCCAGCACCAGGGCTTCAAAGCATTGTTCTTGCTCCTTCCAGAGGGCAATCAGCGCCTGGTGCTGGCTCTGTTGGGCCGTGGCGAGGGCATGGACCAGGTCCTTGAAGGGGGAGGACTCCATGTGGCCGTTCCCTTCTGCACTGTCCCAGGTTTCAGCACCACTGTAGTATTATACCAGGTGGGTGGAGCACAGAAGCACAGCAGGCCAGAACTGAGTTCTCAATAACTCTTTTATTTTCAACTTTTCAGCGTTCGCTCATACACATGCCACACATACATGTGTTCTGGTCGGGAGAGCTCCCTTCCTCTGCTCTCCCTCTTCTCTTATAGGGTGCAGTCACTGGGGAAGATGCACAAACACAGGTTAATTCCCGTCAGGTGCAGTGATTCTGCCACTTACCTTCCCTGACTCCGCCCTCCCTTCACAGACCGATGCTTGACCACGCCCCTGCTGCCACATACATATATATATGACTGATCACATTAAAGCAGTGATGGTCCTTCTGCAGGTTACCTGAACAGGTGAAGTTTCCAGATCAGGTGTCGTTTCCAGATCAGGTGTCAGTGCAAGCACTCATTCATCATCCTGAGATTTAGATGTTACACGGTTCTCCTTTTTCTTGTAGTTTTATTGAGAATCATGACACTGATGTTTATAACCCCTACACACACACATACACACACACACACACACGAGCATGAATTTAACTGAAATGTTAGTGTTTGTTTGCCAAAACCCCAGCGAGTGATTTGGGCATGTCATGTGGTGAAGCTGGGAAACATTAAGAAATTGTACATCATAATTTATTCACTGTTATACACCAGGACACAGCAGGGAGTTGAACCCCACTCTGGAGAAGGGCCGGTGTTTTGGTTTACATGGGGAGAAAACGTTTGCGGTGTTGTTAATTCACTGATGCTGGGCGGTTTTCACATGCTTCCTAAAGCACAAACTCTTTTAATCATGGTGTTAATCTGGTGACCGCAATGGAGGGGTGAGGACCATCATCACCGCTTGTGGCTATATTTTACCTTTCTTTTTGTTTATTGGGTAGAGTTAGTATCCTGTCTTTCTTGAAGACTGGCTGTTTGTTTGTTTGCTCACATTATTCACATTTTTTAATGTAAAGCAATACATATGAATATAAATAATAATAATACATTTCAACCTGTCTGTGAGTTATCTCCACCATCTTTGTTGTCCACCATCCCCTCCATATGTTTGTTTCCTTGTTTGTTTGTTTGCGCCCAACGTAACTAAAAAAGTAATGAATGGATTTGGATTAATTTTGGTGGACAGCTTGAGTATTATCCTCGGTTCAAATGATACGATTTCAATGTTGATAATGTCTCATGGCGGACATATGCACTCGACCGACTTTCCCGAGGAATGGACTTTATATGCTCTACCGAGGGCCCTTCTAGTTTATTTATTTGTTTTCCCTGTTTGGCCCCTTGTAGTAACCAGAATATTGACATAAATTTCATTTTTATGTGAGAATTTAAAAAATAAATTGATTAAAAAAATGTGCGTCTGAATAAAAGAAAAAAATGAATAAAACCAGATCAAAGACCTAAACATGGGGTGTTGTTTTTTCATTTCTTTTTTTTTTCGTGTAGAGAGTGGATTTAATGTGATGTGAGATGAAAGCATTAAAGTGAACTCAGTGTTAATCTGCAGAAATCCAGTGTTTTCCCACATTAAACATGAAACGGCTCAACGTTAAAGCTTTAAAGTTTTTGGCTTTCTTCCTGATTTTAAATGAAATAGGGTTTAATGTGTTTTGTTGATGTGAATAAGCATACAGCACTTTCAGAAGTGAAGGATCCGTGATTGTGGTGTGAGAACATCACACTTCCATTTTAAGATTTTTGGGGGTTGAAAATATTTTTTGTCCCCATTTTCTCTGGAAGACAGAGGAGTGTAACAGGATTTGACGGCCGTCGCTCAAGGAAAGCACATGTGACATCACTAAATATAACAAACACAAAGAGCTTCTGAGAATGAATGAATGAATGAATGTCACATGACAAAATATATGTGGATTTTAGATTTAGAAAATATAGATAAATATTCTATTTGATCCTGTTTGCTGATAGTGCAATCGAGGACAGGAGCTGCGCTCTGATTGGTTCCAGTGGAATTTCAGAACAGGAGCTGTGACCACCAAACGTTTCCCATCAGCCAGTTTCAGCCGGTGATAAGTCACTGTGAGCCCGAGGCCATCATCTCCTGATTTGTTTAAGCGTCAATAATTAGCGTAGCATGGCTTCCCCAATGAGCAGCGCTTTACACCTGTCACATGGCATCAGTGTGACGTTGCCTCCAGCCAACAGCAGCCTGATGAGTCCCAGCTTTTAGAATACATCTGTGTGTGTGTGTGTGTTCATATCAGTCCTCACATCACACACTATTCCGTCCAAAATCTGCTCACTCAGTTTAGTGCCTATGATTCGATTTACCGTGCGATGGTCAGATCGGATCAGAACGAGCCCATCACACTCGCGCCTGATCTCTCACACTAATTACCTCATTTCACTTCATCAGCATCGACTCAGGACTGTTTATTCTCCATTAGTCATTGATCAGACTTTTTTTTTTTTCCAGGAGGAATTCTCATTTGAACTTGAAACTGAATTGAGTGTACATGCATCATTTTTCAGATCATCATGATGTTTACGTATTACACCATGTTCACTCCTAGACAGCATACAAACTCCTTTTTAGCCAAAGTTGAGATTCTTCAGGCATAAATATGAGAGTTAAGACAGACAAGTTGGACCGCATTGTGAGTCCAGGTGAGGAATTGTTATTTATTTATTGAGGAAAATGACCAATATTACATATCTGTGAGTGGCAAAAGTATGTGAACTGCAAGGATTAGCAGTTAATTTGAAGGTGAAATTAGAGTCAGGTGTTTTCAATCAATGGGATGACAATCAGGTGTGAGTGGGCACCCTGTTTTATTTAAAGAACAGGGATCTATCAGAGTCTGATCTTCACAACACATGTTTGTGGAAGTGTATCATGGCACAAACAGAGGAGATTTCTGAGGACCTCAGAAAAAGCATTGTTGATGCTCATCAGGCTGGAAAAGGTTACAAAACCATCTCTAAAGAGTTTGGACTCCACCAATCCACAGTCAGACAGATTGTGTACAAATGGAGGAAATTCAAGACCATTGTTACCCTCCCCAGGAGTGGCCGACCAACAAAGATCACTCCAAGAGCAAGGCGTGTAATAGTCAGCGAGGTCACAAAGGACCCCAGAGTAACTTCTAAGCAACTGAAGACCTCTCTCACATTGGCTAATGTTAATGTTCATGAGTCCACCATCAGGAGAACACTGAACAACAATGGTGTGCATGGCAGGGTTGCAAGGAGAAAGCCACTGCTCTCCAAAAACAACATTGCTGCTCATCTGTAGTTTGCTAAAGATCACGTGGACAAGCCAGAAGGCTATTGGAAAAATGTTTTGTGGATGGAGGAGACCAAAATAGAACTTTTTGGTTTAAATGAGAAGTGTTATGTTTGGAGAAAGGAAAACACTGCATTCCAGCATAAGAACCTTATCCCATCTGTGAAACATGGTGGTGGTAGTATCATGGTTTGGGCCTGTTTTTTGCATCTGGGCCAGGACGGCTTGCCATCATTGATGGAACAATGAATTCTGAATTATACCAGCGAATTCTAAAGGAAAATGTCAGGACATCTGTCCAAGAACTGAATCTCAAGAGAAGGTGGGTCATGCAGCAAGACAACGACCCTAAGCACACAAGTCATTCTACCAAAGAATGGTAAAAGAAGAATAAAGTGAATGTTTTGGAATGGCCAAGTCAAAGTCCTGACCTTAATCCAATGGAAATGTTGTGGAAGGACCTGAAGCGAGCAGTTCATGTGAGGAAACCCACCAACATCCCAGAGTTGAAGCTGTTCTGTACAGAGGAACGGGCTAAAATTCCTCCAAGCCGGTGTGCAGGACTGATCAACAGTTACCGCAAACATTTAGTTGCAGTTATTGCTGCACAAGGGGGTCACACCAGATACTGAAAGCAAAGGTTCACATACTTTTGCCACTCACAGATATGTAATATTGGATCATTTTTCTCAATAAATAAATGACCAAGTATAATATTTTTGTGTCATTTGTTTAACTGGGTTCTCTTTATCGACTTTTAGGACTTGTGTGAAAATCTGATGATGTTTTAGGTCATATTTATGCAGAAATATAAAAATTCTAATGGGTTCACAAACTTTCAAGCACCACTGTAAGTGTACAAGATTTTTTATTTTTTTAAAAGTCTATAGACCAAATCGTGTTAGATTGGTTCAACCTTCATTCATTCATTCATTCATTCATTCTCCATTTGATCCTGTTTGGGTTTCCTCTGGGTTCTCCTTGGTTTCCTCCTACCTCCCAAAAACATGCCAGTCATTGGGATGATGATGCTCAATTGGCCCTGGTTAAGAGAGAGAGAGAGAGAGAGAGAGAGAGAGAGAGAGAGAGAGTGTGTGTGTGTGTGTGTGTGTGTGTGTGTGTGTGTGTGTGTGCGAAAGTCCTGAAGGTTAATTTACTCTTGCGCGCACCTGGTGCCCTGCAATGGAATGGCATTCCATCCAGAGCATATTCCTGCCTCACACCCAGAATTCCTGGGATAGACCATGGATCCACCATGACAGAGCTATTTAAAGGGAGTTTTGGACAGTTTAAGTTTTAGGTTTTCTAAAAGTTTTCCAGACGGAGCCATATATCATCAGGAAACTCTGTTGCAGGGCTTGACATTTTATATTAACCCTTAAATTTCTCGCAGTAAAGTGGTGGAATGGAACTCATCTTATCGGACAATTTCAGTCCATATAAAAGTAGAAATGAATTATTTTATTGCAGAAAGTCTGTTATAAGATTAGTGACGGTTGGGTTTCTGTGTGTAGAGTATCGTGACTGTGTGTTTTGCTGCTGATAAACAGGAAGAGGAGAAACTGGAGGAGTGTGAGCCCCCTGCTGGGCGAACAATTCACACCTCTCCACAATCACACTGATACAGAGATAAAACCAACAGCACAACTGAAGCGTTTTTGGGAGTAAAACACCGTAAACAACAGCTACAATTAAATTATAACATTTAAATTGAGTCGTCTAGGTAAAAAAATAATATGTCCTTATTGACTGAGTGGGAGGGCTGGACGGGAAAATATCCGGCTCGAGGTCATGCTGTACGGACCGAGCACAGCGAGCTAACTCAGTCAATAAGCATTTTATCATATGACCTTTTTTTAACTAATATACACAGTGGAAAACAATCAATAATTTGTTGAAATCATGAAAAGGAAGACAAAGTGTCAGGTCCATAGTCTAAATTTCCTTTTTTATTCGCTTGTATATAGAACCTACATTGCAAGCTGTCGAGCTCCTTCGAGGGGGTGACTGTTGTGTCTCTTTCCTCCTCAACTTCAGCAAGCAATCTTTTGAAAACTTTCATGTCGTACTTAGGGTTTTTGTTTGTTTATTTGTTTGTTTTTATTGGTATTTTCTTGTTGTTGTCGTCCTTGTATAAACAAGTGAAATTTTTTTGCGCAAAAGTATGTTTTTTCATTTTCTTTGACAGTTTCAGCTTGTTCAATGAGGTCTACGTCTGATGAATCATCTGGATAATGAAATTCACTTTCACTGTGCTCAGTTGTGTTGTTCGTTTTTCAAAGTAACAATTCAGAGAAAAATGAAAACAACAGAAGCGAGGGTCAGGGTCCGGGGCCACATACAGCTTCTTCCAGACCAGATTCAAAAATCAGTATCTGCCCAGTCACATGACTTTTCCCATTGGTTTTATTAAGAGCGCGCATGTGGGTCCGTGCAGGTCATATCATAAAATACTTATTAAAAAAAAAATACAACCCCAATTCCAAAAAAGTTGGGACAAAGTACAAATTGTAAATAAAAACGGAATGCAATAATTTACAAATCTCAAAAACTGATATTGTATTCACAATAGAACATAGACAACATATCAAATGTCGAAAGTGAGATATTTTGAAATTTCATGCCAAATATTGGCTCATTTGAAATTTCATGACAGCAACGCATCTCAAAAAAGTTGGGACAGGGGCAATAAGAGGCTGGAAAAGTTAAAGGTACAAAAAAGGAACAGCTGGAGGAACAAATTGCAACTCATTAGATCAACTGGCAATAGGTCATTAACATGACTGGGTATAAAAAGAGCATCTTGGAGTGGCAGCGGCTCTCAGAAGTAAAGATGGGAAGAGGATCACCAATCCCCCTAATTCTGCACCGACAAATAGTGGAGCAATATCAGAAAGGAGTTCGACAGTGTAAAATTGCAAAGAGTTTGAACATATCATCATCTACAGTGCATAATATCATCAAAAGATTCAGAGAATCTGGAAGAATCTCTGTGCGTAAGGGTCAAGGCCGGAAAACCATACTGGGTGCCCGTGATCTTCGGGCCCTTAGACGGCACTGCATCACATACAGGCATGCTTCTGTATTAGAAATCACAAAATGGGCTCAGGAATATTTCCAGAGAACATTATCTGTGAACACAATTCACCGTGCCATCCGCCGTTGCCAGCTAAAACTCTATAGTTCAAAGAAGAAGCCATATCTAAACATGATCCAGAAACGCAGACGTCTTCTCTGGGCCAAGGCTCATTTAAAATGGACTGTGGCAAAATGGAAAACTGTTCTGTGGTCAGACGAATCAAAATTTGAAGTTCTTTATGGAAATCAGGGACGCCGTGTCATTCGGACTAAAGAGGAGAAGGACGACCCGAGTTGTTATCAGCGCTCAGTTCAGAAGCCTGCATCTCTGATGGTATGGGGTTGCATTAGTGCATGTGGCATGGGCAGCTTACACATCTGGAAAGACACCATCAATGCTGAAAGGTATATCCAAGTTCTAGAGCAACATATGCTCCCATCCAGACGACGTCTCTTTCAGGGAAGACCTTGCATTTTCCAACATGACAATGCCAAACCACATACTGCATCAATTACAGCATCATGGCTGCGTAGAAGAAGGGTCCGGGTACTGAACTGGCCAGCCTGCAGTCCAGATCTTTCACCCATAGAAAACATTTGGCGCATCATAAAACGGAAGATACGACAAAAAAGACCTAAGACAGTTGAGCAACTAGAATCCTACATTAGACAAGAATGGGTTAACATTCCTCTCCCTAAACTTGAGCAACTTGTCTCCTCAGTCCCCAGACGTTTACAGACTGTTGTAAAGAGAAAAGGGGATGTCTCACAGTGGGAAACATGGCCTTGTCCCAACTTTTTTGAGATGTGTTGTTGTCATGAAATTTAAAATCACCTAATTTTTCTCTTTAAATGATACATTTTCTCAGTTTAAACATTTGATATGTCATCTATGTTCTATTCTGAATAAAATATGGAATTTTGAAACTTCCACATCATTGCATTCCGTTTTTATTTACAATTTGTACTTTGTCCCAACTTTTTTGGAATCGGGGTTGTATTCCTGCAAATTCTTAAAGCCCTGAGTGTCTACTTTCATATGAGCCATTAACCTCCTGTGGAATATGACATCACAAATTCAATGCTGAAAATGGACACGCCCAAAACAGGTAGAAATTCAAATTTTTTGGTTTCTGGTAAAAATGAATATGTTTTTTCCGGACTGGACAAACCAGAATGCTCTGACAGGGTTTAAGATTTCACTGTTTAACCTTTCAAAAAGATATTTTATCATTCAACAGAAACCTATGATGTTTGTTTGTTGGTGTCACGATTGTAGGTGGAGATTTACATTTTTATGTATTTTTTTTTAACTTTTTTCTGCATGTTTACTTTGTACATTTATGCACATATGCATTTCTACTGTCGGCTCATTTTATATGCCAAAGGGAAAAAAAAGACATATGTTCAATACATCCTTAGGACATATCCTTGATCATACTTTTACATATAGAAGCCTCTTCTCTCCTCGTTTCCTTGGTTCCTCTGAGTGCTCTTTGAAGAACTGGCATTTCTTTAAATATGACAAACTTTAATCATTCTTCAGGTCAGAGGCCAAAGTATGTTGGATCACAGAATTAACTAGGCATCAATTAGAGTGTATGGATGGATGGATGGATGGATGGATGGATGGATGGATGTTTTTAACCACAGCTGGAGTGTCAGGTTTATTCCCTGCCATTTTTCTCTTTGAAATCAATCATGAAATGTCCTTTATTTTCCAATTTATAAATGAAAATCAAGACCTGTTGGGCATCAGGGTGAGACTGTTTTCCAGAGCATTCTCAACCTGGAGCCAGACCTGATAAACGTCCATAAAAATGAGCAATAAACCAGCCGCAGTCGACCTCCTGAGGGAGCAGTGTGTGTTCTCGCCATAAATAGAACCTGCTTGTGAACAGCACTCAGTTCATTCCAAAAAAAAAAGAGGCTTTATGACTCAAGCTTTCCTTTAATGACTGACAGCAAGTGACATTGTGAACCTGTCTCACATAATGAGTCGACTCTCACAAAATCACACTTGGAACAGTGATGGTGTTCAGATGCTTGGTTTTCTTCCTCGATTTATTTCACTGCATTCAGCATTTCTGATTTTGCTCCACATGCCAGAACTGATGATGTGCAATGCTAAATATGTTTCTATTGTCCAGAGGAGTGGAAGTGGAGAGAAAAAAGCCTGGTGTGAATGAGGATTGGTACACCAACAGCTGTCCAGGTGATATTAATAATCTCATTCCTGTTACACCGTCATGCTTGGCTGTATCGAGTACACACTCTTCAGTGCGAGCTATCTCCTTCAGTCTCCACGTCGATCCTACATGATGATCTGAAACACAGAAGGAGCTCAGCTGTGAGTCACTGCTCTCTCTGCAGCATAGAAACAACTAAACCGCGAGCTCAGAGCATGAATCACATTGTGAGTTTCATGTTCTGGAAATTTCACAAATGGCTTCCTGTTATGTACTTCTTGTTTGCTTAATATTTGCTGGGAGAATCTTGTCTATGTCAGCATTTAAATAGCAAACACTTTTTGTTTTGTTGTCTAAAGACAGCAAACATCCATCAGTCCATCCACCTTGGATCTGCCTAAGCATCACCAGAAACCTACACCTTGGATCGGACCTAATAAGCATTAAATGAAGCTCATTAAAAGCAAACTAGGAACTGCAAGCTGCTAATCTGTTGTATTAAAGCTAGCTTTGTGATCAAAAGCTAAAGTAATATCCCTGACAGCGAATTTTGTTTAGCATCTGACATGGACCATCCTTAAAATCTGGATCAGCTTTGTTGCACACAACAACCCAAACCCGGGCCTTGTCATTTGGGTGTCATATGTTAATTGTTGTATGAGCAAGTAATTTTTAAGGTGCAGATCTCATCTGGTGTGAATGCAGAAAACGTAGTGCAGATTTGCCTGACTGAAAACGACACCGGGCCAAATGCTCTTGCTATGGGGGATATGATAGCCGAAATAAAAATCTAAAGCTAAACTCATCAGAAAACGTAAACCTACAGCCAAAACCAACCTACAGAGCAGAAGCTAAGTGAAACAGAAAATCTGGGTCTGTGATCAAAATCTAACCTAACATAAATACTGATCAAATTACTTGGAGAATAAAAGCTAACCTAGAAAGTGAAAGTAAAGTTAAACTCTTGAATTCCAACCTCATTGTCATGGTTACAACACATCCCTAAATCCACAAAAAGGCTGTGTCCCAAACCACACAGTACCATTACAGTACAATTTTGGATTTTTTCCCCAATTTTCTTCCTAATTTAGTCATGGCCAATTCCCTCCACACAGCTCTCCCCTCCTGTGCAAAGTCCAACTTCTCCTCAATGTGGTGCATGGGTGAAATGGTCCAAAGTAGGGGACTGCCAGTTGGGGTGAAGCACAGTGGGGATGTTATGTGCCCTGGTGCCATCATGGTTGCCATGAAGGCTCGTCTGGAATCCTGAAATGGAATGGCTAATGGAGCCCTGGCAACCCATCCCACCAGGGACCCGTCACTAGTAGTGCAGCTTCCCGCTGGCCCTCTTTGTATTGTTCTCTTGCTTGCCACTTGTACAACCAAGTGGAAGTGAAGTGGTGCGAGTGAGGATTGCATACCCCCACTACCATCATTCAAAACAAGTCTTGTGCAGGCTTATGTTCTTCGCTTCAATTGCCCCGGATCTGCGGCTCCCGCATCGGCCTTCATTCCCACATCAGGGCAGATGGGAGAAGGAAAGAACCTGGGGGCGGATGAGGAAGAGAACATTGTCACAGTCGGACCAACGGACAGCCAGGAGGAGGTTCTCCTCATCACATCAATCAGGGAGGGCGAAGGCTATCGCACACTTCCTCTGAGGCATGTAACCCCAGCCAGCTGCATCTTTTCAAACTGCTTCTCATGTCACGCATTTGGTGGAGAGCACTATGCACCCATTTATAAATGCCCATGATTGGCTAAAATCATTGTACTTGACAGGGCAGAAAGAGTGCACCACCCCTCCCTCAGACCACAGTGGAATTTTGCTTGCTTCTGCTCCCGGCCACGGATAGATGTGGCATCATCAGGATTTGAACTAGCGACGTCCAGATGATCGGACGAACGCTGTTCTTTTGGACCACTGCAGAGCGAGAGGTAGCATTCAGATGTACTGTTGGACTCTGCTGTACATACAGGAAGTGGAAAACACACAGACAGCAAGAATTTAGGACTCATTATGACCTACATCATCTGCACTGTCTCTAAATGGCTAAGTGTAACGCTCAATCAGCCGCCGCTCTCTGGAGCGCGTCCCTCCGTCCCACGCGCACTGCATCCCTGCCTCAATTACACTATTCATTTACAATCAAAGATTAATGAACGAAGCAGATCTCAGTTCACTGAGATTAATTGCATCCCTCCTCCACTTCTCCACTCCTCCGTTCCTCCACTCCTTTTCGTCAACGAGAGCTCGGGAAAATGAATCGGCTTTCAGAGAGCGAGCTCCGCTGAGAATCCGCAGTGAGAGAACACGGACACGGAGTGTGTTATTGTGTCGCATACACCTTCATTTTTCTCCCTTTATGTGAAGAAGCAGGGTTTTTTTTTTTCTTTGCTGTCTCTCCATCCCTGACAGGAGCGTAATGTAAAGGCCTGGCAGCTTGACACTGATAAAATGATTTCAGGCCATGAATGTTATGAAGTAATAATAATCATCATAATAATAATCATAATAATGTCTACTGTGTGCAGGGGCAGTTCCACATTTAATGTCACACAGGAATGTCTTTATTCTCTTAGTTCAATAATTACTGTGATCACATCACTAATCGATCAGAGATGTCTGGTGTTAGCAATCAACACACAGAAGCCTGTACTGTAGCTCGGCTTGACAGCGCGCCACTGCACTGATGAACCTCCATGTTTTCATTTGGCCTTTAGAGACATTTAAAAGTGTTTAATCTACATAAAACTAGTGTCGATTCAGGAATAAATACTTACGGAATATATTGTTAATTTCGTGCGACATTGTGATGAGCTTTTACTTTAAGCGTTTTTTTAATGTTGTGTAATGCAACACACCGAACTCACAGGCGCCGCCATCTTGGCTTTTTAGTGATACTCATCACTGGTCCGTGTGTCTTCTTGTTGCTTCCAGCTTGCGCACTGTTGGTTCAGTCAACTTGAAACTCATGATTCCCACCTAGTGGTCGAATCCTTCATGTTGACTTGTTTTTCCAATAAAATCAGCTGAACACTTTGCGTTCCTGCAAAAGATTGGATGACTGAGGCAAATTTTGTATCCTTCCTAAAAATCAATGATTTTCCTCATTTTTTTTCATGCAGAAAAAAAAAGAGAAGGCGTATAAATATCAGTGAAACTGTTTTGAAGAGAATTAACAAAACTATGAGCCTCTTATACACAGCGCATTCAAGCACCACCGTCATTAGTCACGCTCGGTGTCCACAATTTAAAGTGAGCATACCCATTACATTCTGGCTTTAATGTTTAAACACAAAAGATGGACCAATTTCACTGATGTGTTACTTTTAAGCCTTTGAGGTGCAGAATTGTGATCTACAAGAAGAAGCCTTTATCTGTAATTCTTACCCCGATACTCAAAATTGTAAATCTCTTTATTTTGGCTTTTGGTCTTAATTTCTAATGGAGGGTTTTTTGTTTGTTTGTTTTCTTTTCTTCTTCTTGTGAATGGAAAATTAAACCAGTGGAAACTGGTTGCTGGTTTGTGACCCAGGAGCAATGGACAGATGGAAGTTTTATAAAACACTGAATTTTCAAAATGTTCATAACTTTTTTTAGACATATTTACAAAATTAAACAAGTTTTCAATTCAGGTTTTCATGCTCTTTAATTTGATACATTACACAACATTATGACAATTACTTTAAAAAATGGCCTGTCATTGCTAATATAGCTACAGTTTCAGTGTGTTCACATCATCACACTCTCATTTGGAGGCGTTCAGGGTCTCAGATAAACCTTTTCTTCACTGTTGTCACATAAATGTGCTTTATCTTTAAGATTTTTTTCAAAAACATTTTACATGTAAACTCGTGATCAGAGTAACGATCTGTGTCAAAAAATATCTGATTATTAATTACATTATAATTTAATTAGGGTGGCACGGTGGTGTAGTGATTAGTGCTATTGCCTCACAGCAAGAAGGTCCGGGTTCGAGCCCCGTGGCCAGCGAGGGCCTTTCTGTGCGGAGTTTGCATGTTCTCCCCGTGTCCGTGTGGGTTTCCTCCGGGTGCTCCGGTTTCCCCCACAGTCCAAAGACATGCAGGTTAGGTTAACTGGTGACTCTAAATTGAGCGTAGGTGTGAATGTGAGTGTGAATGGTTGTCTGTGTCTATGTGTCAGCCCTGTGATGACCTGGCGACTTGTCCAGGGTGAACCCCGCCTTTCACCCGTAGTCAGCTGGGATAGGATCCAGCTCGCCTGCGACCCTGTAGAACAGGATAAAGCGGCTACAGATAATGAGATGAGATGAGATAATTTAATTAAATATTAATACTTACTATAACATATATATAATTTTATGTTATATAATATTAAAATATTTTAGTTTTAATATTTAATATGCTTGTATGATTTGTTTTTGTTTTGTTTTTTTTAACATTAATTAAATAATAATTAAAAAAACCCACAATTATTCCTTGTGCCAAATTTGCTTGAGAGGTTCTACATGATTCCACTTGGAACCTAGCCTGGCAAGCCAGACTGAATGTGAATATTTAGTCTGGTCTCGGTCGTAGACATTTCCGAAGGGTGTGGGTGGAACAATCCGCTGTCTTTCAAACTGTCTCTGTGCGTATAGGCCAACGCTCTGACCAATCAGCGCAACAGTGACTGTGACGTAGTCAGAGCGACAGAAAGCAGTGGGGGAGACCTTGAAATAAATAATTTTTCAAAATGTGTATTAATTAATAAACAGGTTCTAGATATTAAGAAGTTTGGAGATAATGACCACAAGTTTGGAGTCTGTACCACATACTTAACATACACTTATTTTTTTTTCAAGTGTTTTTCAAGGGTTTGCTTAAACTGTTTTTGAGAGTTTTTATTTTTATTTAGTGGTGTTTTGTGAAATAATTTCCCTTAAATTTAAAATAATGGGAAAATAAGAAACAATCAAAAAGTAATGTTTCAAAGCTGTTTATTAATTCTTCGTACTGCACAAACTAGCCCCATCCTTTTGGCTACGAGCGGAGCCAGCTGGTAGATCAGACTTTTGCCATAGCCGGTCGGCAAAACAGCGAAAACGTCCTTCTTGAAAAGGAATGAGCGGAGAGCCTCTTCCTGCTCATGTTTCAACGAAAACTCCAAGTCTAATTCTTCTAAAACTGATTCCAAAGCGGAGTCAAACGCGCGCTGTTCACTAGCCGTAGCCATCTTTCCTGCAGTGTCGCGCAGCCTTGTCGTCACTCCTGCAATAGCCCGCCCAAAGAATCCAAACAAAAACCTTGCGTTGTGATTGGTGGGCACGATTTGATGCCCGGGGTG
Source organism: Neoarius graeffei (assembly GCF_027579695.1). Taxonomy (NCBI): domain Eukaryota; kingdom Metazoa; phylum Chordata; class Actinopteri; order Siluriformes; family Ariidae; genus Neoarius; species Neoarius graeffei. The sequence continues at coordinate 53,937,361 of NC_083595.1, read as the reverse complement.
TTTTGTTGATATGGTGCAAGGCTAGACCCACTCGTAGGCAAAAATATTTTTGGCCGCTAGGCGGGTGGGTCTAGTTTACTAGGCTACTTGGAACCTTTTAACTTACAGAACCAAAGTTGATTATTTTCCAAAAACAGCAAGTCCTCAAGTGTTTTATTCCTCTTTCACCATAGTGATTACAATTACATTTCAACAGCAACATATTTGTTTTTCTGAATTAAAGAAAAATGTCATATTTTCGATCAGTTTATAATTACATTTAATGTTGGACTGACACTGGAGACTCCTTCCATTGTTAAATGTTAAATAAACACATTTCTCCTTCCAGAAAACTTCACCATATCAATGATGACGCATGTTTCTGTGGGGTATCTGCTGTACGAGTCCCTGAGAATGAACTGCTGCTACAGAAACCATTACACTACAGAAAATTCGAGAAAATATCAACCAATCAGAATGCAGAATTCAGTAGCGTTGTATAGTGTGTAGTGTATACTCATTTTTCTAGACATCAATTCCATGTTGTTGTTGTTGTTGTTGTTTATCCAGTCAGGGCTCAGGTGCCGTTTCTATGAATTTTACAGAAAAACATGTCACAAATAGTTGAATTAGACACGAAGGCCTGAAGGGAACTTTATTTTCTGTAGATTAACAACAAACGACAGGTTTTGTTGAGACGCTGAAGGCGTTTATTGTGTGCTGCTTGACACTGATTGACAACAACATGGTGCAACTGGGATTTTTAGCTTAAAACTATTGCTACAAGGTCTGAATAATATTTCAGACTGTAAAAATACATCATATTTGTTGATGGAGAAGTGAGTCCTGTTGAAAAGCACCAACCTGATCATCAGTAGCCGATTAAATGGAACAAAATCGCACCATTTTTTTTTCCAAAGCTGGATGTAAAACTCGCTGTTGATTTTGTTCCTGTATAGAATATTTATCTTGGCTCAGAGGAAAGAAAAAAAAATCCGTTCCTTTTAATTCTGTGTCAGAGCAGAGTCGTTATATTATAATCCTCACAGGATCACCAGTGTAGATGGTGCAATTAAATTTCTTGAACAAAACACTTTTAGTATGCTGGAACAGTCCCGCTGGACTTTTAGAGCTCTTCGGTTCCAGCTGTAGATGAGACGCTGTTTTTAACGATTTTTCTAATAATCTTATTGGGTGTCGGCCACATCAGCAGATTATTAATTAGCAGAGATGAATCCCGGTGGGGTGCAACACGACACAGAGCTGAAATTCCCCTCCGCTGTGCCAAATCCTGCATAATGCTGCAGCTGTGTGATCTACACGGAGTCGGAGTGTGGGTGAGAAGCACGAGGCGTTTTGTTTTCAGGGTAACTTCTCACTGTCGGAAATGGAGGTGTGAAGAGTCAGGGATCAATCCATCAGTCTATGAATTTGAAAATCAGAGCAAGTTCACATCCAGACATGTTTGGTGATGAAGATGAAAATCAGAACCGGAGCTCAGAAGAAGTGAAACGAAATGATTGACCCCAGTGGATGATGTTAGATTGGAGTTTGTTGTCGGAGGAGAAGAAAGAAATTCACAAAATAATTGTTTTGGGGTCAGTGTGAGAAATATTTGATTAAAGTCTCAGAATGTAAATGCTGCAACGACGCTACGTCTAAAATACAGCAACAAGATGACAGAAAAGGACGACACAAAACCCACGGGGCAGCGACAATTCAGGAATCATACAATAGTTGAATTCTGGATTCTGATTGGTTCACAAGGTGTTGATTCATTTTCTATAAAGTAGGGCAGCTACAAATCTCAGGTTTATATTCATGCTTGTATTATCCATTCATTCATTATCTGTAGCCGCTTTATCCTGTTCTACAGGGTCGCGGGCGAGCTGGATCCTATCCCAGCTGACTATGGGTGAAAGGCGGGGTACACCCTGGACAAGTCGCCAGGTCATCACAGGGCTGACACATAGACACAGACAACCATTCACACTCACATTCACACCTACGCTCAATTTAGAGTCACCAGTTAACCTAACCTGCATGTCTTTGGACTGTGGGGGAAACCGGAGCACCCGGAGGAAACCCACGCGGACACGGGGAGAACATGCAAACTCCGCACAGAAAGGCCCTCGCCGGCCCCGGGGCTCGAACCCAGGACCTTCTTGCTGTGAGGTGACAGCGCTCACCACTACACCACCATGCCGCCCCCCTCGCTATTTATTTATTTATTTATTTATTTATCCAAGCTGTCAGACTCAAATTTCTCCATGACGCACAGAAACCCAAACAGGAAGCGACGGCAGCATCCTCGCTATCAGAAGCCTCTGAGCATCAATGTGACTTTTTTTTTAATCCAAACGATGACATTTAAGTGACTTCATCTCAACAAAGTGGTGAGGTCACAGTTTCTCACCTCATCATATTCCACACTTGGGATAAATATGGATCGGGATAAATATCAGAAACCCCAGCCTGTGTGTTGACTCAGTCTGCTCAGACTGGACTTTCACACTGTGCACTGTTTATAATTGTCTTTAGAAAACTCAAGTCTCACTTCATCACACACACACACACACACACACACACACACACACACACACACACACACAACAATTGCCTGCATAATAGAACAGTGTGTAGGAATGTAGCCTTTGTAATTAGCTTTTTTAATCTAATCCTGCTTTGTTAGTGGAAAGGCCGTGTCTCTCTGTCTTACACTTTATGTTCCTCGATTGTAAATTAATTGCTGCTAAAATGTGAGCAAAAAACTTTTGTCTGTCTTTAGCTAGATAGAAAAAAAAAGCTCTGACGTAATTCAATTTAAACCCGTGATGGTGTGTTTTGTGGCTTTAAATCAAATTGCTGCATTATCTTTGTTTAAAATGAAGTGTTTACTAAATTAAACATTTACATTTAATAAAAAGGCAAACATTTCCATCTAATTCTACCTTCCCTTACTAGGAAATTAGATTTTGTAATTAGTATACTTTAATAAGATGATAACATGATAAATACTGTATCGTTATTCAGCCATTACTATAATATTAAAACCACGGCACAAGATTAACAGCAAATAAACAACTAACACAGAGAAACATGTAAAAATAAAAACACTAATTATTCTAATGTTTCTAAGAAGACATTTATATTAAACAACTTTTATTCTGAACACCAGTTTTAGAGATTTTTTTAGATTTTCCTACAAAATATAAAAATAAACCCAATTCGTAATATAAATACACTTGCAATCCTTCAGGGTTCTGTGGTTGATTGTTCCTCTGGAGAAACCCTGAAAGGATCTTTATAGAACCCTGCATTAGATTGTTTCAGTAATGTTTCCAAGTAGAACTCCTTCACTGAATGTAAGAACCTTTAATTATCCAATAAATAACAGGAAGACTCTTTTTAATATGAAATTCGATGGAATTAGATTACACTGAATAAATCTCTTGTGGGAAAAAAGTTTGAAACAAGAATCCTCCAGGGCTGTTCAGTTGTTCTTGCCTTCAAGAGTCTCTGTGGAAACCTGCTGGTTGGAATGTAAGAACTCTTAATTCATAATCCAACAAACTCTTCAGCATTTTTTAAAAATACAAGTGTACACTACTGCAAAACCAGGTCTGAAACAGGAACCATTCAGGGTTCTTCAACTGTCACTGAAGAACCATTCTCTACAGGCCCCAAAAAGACACGATTTCCCCATCAAAAACATTTCCAAGTGGATTCTTACCTTTGTGTGAATGTAAGAACCTTAATCCATCCATTATCTGTAGCCACTTATCCTGTACAGGGTCATGGGTGGGCTGGATCCTATCCCAGCTGACTCTGGGTGAGAGGCGGCGTTCACCCTGAACAAGTCGCCAGGTCATCACAGGGCTGACACATAGACACAGACAACCATTCACACTCACATTCACACCTACGGTCAATTTAGAGTCACCAGTTAACCTAACCGGCATGTCTTTGGACTGTGGGGGAAACCGGAGCACCCGGAGGAAACCCACGCGGACACGGGGAGAACATGCAAACTCCGCACAGAAAGGCCCTCGCCGGCCACGGGGCTCGAACCCGGACCTTCTTGCTGTGAGGAGACAGCGCTAACCACTACACCACCCTGCCACCCTAAGAACCCTTAATTATCCAGTGAACTCTTTTGGTCCCCAATAGTATCTACTGTTGGGGGGGGGGGGGGGGGGGAACAAAACACTGTTCTGGGGTTCTACATAGGATCCTCCAGTTGTCCTTTTGGGGAACACTAAAGGTTTCAGTGTGGAACCCTATAACTGTTTGTTCCCCTATCCCTATTTGGAAAGTAAGAACGCTTAATTATCCACTAAACCTGTAAATATCTTTGAAGAACCCTTTTGACTCCTAGAAGTGTATGCTTTTGGGAAAGAAAATGTAAAACTTGAACAATTAAAGGTTCTTTGGTTGTCCCTGTGGGGGAACTATTAAAGAGTTTATGTCTCCTTTTTGACCCTTTTCAAGAAGCTTAGAACACTTAAAAATTTGAGGAGTGTACATTCACCTTAATAAGTGATGGAGAACAACAAAAAAAAAAACAGCGTTCTGCATTGAGCCTTTCTTCCAATGTAAGAACCCTTAAAGGGGGAGTCAGCAATTCTGGAGAAAGATTTTTGACATTCAAACTTTCAGTGATCTATTAAAAACTTCTGCCTTCCCAATTCCCAGATGCACATTACCAAGGTTAAAAGAGAAATATGGCAGAATCCAGTGAATATCTCTTTTGCATACCTGAACCAAAACAAACATGACACGATCAAACATCAACAAACGAACAGCATGCAAGCACGCAAACACATCATCCAAACCACAAGGAAGTAAGAACTACAAGTGAGAGTTAGCTGCTTAGTTTGTTTTTACAAAACTACAGTGGCCAAAGAGAATACCATAGGTTTATAGCTAAACTAACAAGGAAAGTCACTTTATCTAGCGTAGCATTTTGAATTATACATCAGTCTATAATCTAAACAGCCCCACTGTGCTACCAAACTTATGGTTTTAGTTTTATGTGGCTGTAAAATCTTTTGCAGATGTTATACAAACAAATGCCATGATCAAGTCAAGTGGCTTTATTGTCCTTTCAACCATCTACAGCTCCAATATACAGTGAAATAACAAAATGTGGCGGCACGGTGGTGTAGTGGTTAGCGCTGTCGCCTCACAGCAAGAAGGTCCGGGTTCGAGCCCCGTGGCCGGCGAGGGCCTTTCTGTGTGGAGTTTGCATGTTCTCCCCGTGTCCGCGTGGGTTTCCTCCGGGTGCTCCGGTTTCCCCCACAGTCCAAAGACATGCAGGTTAGGTTAACTGGTGACTCTAAATTGAGCGTAGGTGTGAATGTGAGTGTGAATGGTTGTCTGTGTCTATGTGTCAGCCCTGTGATGACCTGGCGACTTGTCCAGGGTGAACCCCGCCTTTCACCCGTAGTCAGCTGGGATAGACTCCAGCTTGCCTGCGACCCTGTAGAAGAATAAAACGGCTAGAGATAATGAGATGAGATGAGATAACAAAATGTTCCTCCAGGATGACAAAACTACATGAGACTTCACAGAACTAAATAAGGCCTACACAGGACTGTATAAAATGCACATGTGCAAACATTGCAAGCCAGTACAATAATTCCTTAAAAAAAGCAATAATAAAAGTAAAAAAAGCATACACACAAGCATCCACCATAAACCTTCATGCAGAGAAATGCATTTCTGTTGATATGAAACAAGGTGAATCATCTAGCGGAATAAACTCCTGTTGAGGAGTCTGCTGGAGTCGGGTGTGGTACAGTTTATTGTCCAGGGAGCGGTCACTGGAAAGCAGGACAGACAGGAGAGCCTGCTGGCAGAGAGGGGTGTTTTTTTGTTTGTTTTTTTCTTCCCACTTCCTGACACACATCCACCACTTATGATGTTCCCTCTCCTGGCCAATGGCCCTCTTTTCTTTCTTCTTCTTTTGAAGTTCATTGGCTGTTGGCAAATAATTGCTTGGTGCATTACCACCACCAACTGGTCTGGAGTGTGGATCAGCGTCCCTCTCACTCCCACTGCATCCTTTCCCACATCTGTCCCCTCCCCTTCTCCCTGTTCTGTGCATGAACATGAATGCCCCACCCCTTTTGCTAATCAGCTGAAATCGGGTTGTGTGTCTTGGCCAGAGCCATTTTGTTTGTTTCCCATTTTAAGAGCCAGGGCTGTGTGTGAACACTGCATTTTTTTTTTTCAGGATGCACACAGAATGGATAGCTCACATTTGATAAATAGAATTTGACAAAAAAAGTGTATTGAATTAGAATCCGTGACTGCACCTTTAATTGCCTAGTGAGACCTGAAAGAACCTGAGGTACGGTAACAAGTACCGTAATAAGAAACTAAAAGTTTAAACTCATGACAGTTTCTAGATATAAAGAAGAAAATAATGAGCAATAATTTGGGGTTAATTCTGTGCACGCACTTTGTAAATACATGCACAATTAGAACAACGGATTCTTCAAGGGTTCTTTAAGGGTTCATTGGATACTTGAGTTTTCTTAGCTTTCAAAGATTCTTTTGTATTATTGCATAAGAGAGCAAAGGTGTGCTACAGAGTACTTTTAAACATTCCCCAGGAGGGAAAACTGTAAGAATGCTTAAAGGTTCTAGTTATATAAGATTGTACCAAATATAAACAAATAATACATCATAAGAAAAAAATGTATCCATATGAGCCAAGTTAAAGAACCCTTCGAGAACATTTTGTCCATGGAAATGAGTGTATAATTGATAATTGATTGTCCTGTTTGAATATTTTAGTGTTTTTTTTTTATCTGTTGAGAAGTAAAACAATCATCTCATCAGTGCTGAGCAGAAATATCTGCTCATGTGCTTGATGTTCATTTTTGGTGTAAAGTTCCTCACAGGAACCAAAGTGGATGAAGGAACGTTGTCATTGCTCTCATCTCTCCACATCGCAGATGAAGAAGCCGTCTTAATGAGCACTATTAAAGGTAACACATGCCATAATCACCTCACGTCCGTTATTTATTGCAACCATCAACGTCTACTTTTAGCACCGAAGCTCAGAATAAATCCCCCTGAATACTCATTAATGTCCGCTCAGCTTCCTTTTTGAGGACGGAAGGTCTCGGATCTTTTTCCTGTCCTAATCATGCAGTGTTATTGATTTGGACAGGTGAAGTGGAGCTACAGTGCCCGCAGGACTGCTTTGTTCTCACACATGACACTTTACACCTCTCTGAAAATGAGATTTCAGAACAAAGCAAATGTGAACAGAGGTTCTGCACTCCTGCGAGGGTCTCATTTCAATTTGATTCACACACTGCTGTCATCACAAACAAAACATGCAGCCGGGGACAGAAAGTCAGAGAACACAACAAAAAACTTTTTTCCCCTTTTTTTTGTACAAAAAAACCAAATTCTTCTGATCATTATTATTCAAATGTAGTATTTAAAACTCACACAGATTCATAGTTTAACTAAAATCTATCTGAATATATTTTTCAATTTGTTTACTGAAATTATGACAACAATAAAAATTATTATTTCACTCTTAAAACATTTCAAACCCTTAAGAGGTTTTCTCATCAGAAACCTCAGTGTTGTCAGGTTCTACATACAGCCTTGAAAAGTTCTTCACTGTCCCACGGGGAACCTTTATAGTGTTTTAGAGAGTTTCGTTCTCAAAAAGAATTCTGGTCTTCCTTAAAAGTTCTACTTAGAACCTTTTCTGATAGGAAAACACTCTGACATGCAGGTTTATGTTGAACACTTAATTGTTTTTTGGTTGCTCCTCTGGGTGACAGAGTGCGAGGTGGAGGACGAAGAGGGAGGGGGAAGGGGAGGAGGGGGATGGGGAGGTGGAGGTGGAGGAGGGGGATGGGGAGGTGGAGGAGGAGGAGGAGGAGGAAGAAGAGGAGGAGGAGGAGGTGGAGGAAGAGGAGGAAGAAGAGGAGGAGGAGGTGGAGGAAGAGGAGGAGGATAAGGAGGAGGACAAGGAAGAGGATGGTTAGCTCTGTTTTTAATTTAGATGATGAAGAACGTTATTATTTTGCTGCTTTATGATGCTCGTTCTCAAAATGTCAACACTCAGAACATTTAACTTTATTATCTTTAAAGCGTTTCAAATCAGCAACATGGAAACTAATTAACTTTAACTGGATACAACCTGACTTTTAACAATGCTAATATGCTAATGGGAGCAGTTAACCTCTCTATCTGTGTGTGTGTGTGTGTGTGTGTGTGTGTGTGTGTGTGTGTGTGTGTGTGTGTGTAATATGGGATATATAGAGCTTTACTCTTAATGCCATCCTGTTTTTATTTTATGGACTCATGGATTATGTTTATCGTCCATTATCAGCATGAACATTATAAAGTTTTATTCCTGTTCCCTCTCTGGGATAAAACTGCACCGGACATGTCGGATTCAAACCTGATCTTTCTCTTCATCTACATTTTTAGTGCTGTGGATAGACATCATTTCTTTCCTCTATCACAAGTTTTTAAAATCCAATGTAATAAATTAATTTAAAACAGATCCCATTCAGGACGTATCCCTGCCTCACTCCCAGTATTCCCTCCCAGGACAGACTCCAGATCCCTGACCAGGATAAAGTGCTCACTGAAGACCTGAATGAATAAATAATTATATAATCAAATGAAATGTTAGATGATATAGCTATTAAAATATAACCTTATATTGATTTATATCATCATCTTGGGGCCCTGTTCATGTCTGAATGAATGGAAAATAAATAAATAAATAAATAAATAAACCCCAAACGTGCTGTGACTTGTCTGGAGGTTTGGCGATTCCTCTGAGCTCCTCCCCATGCTGGAGGTGTGATTAATAACCTTGACAGAGCGCTAAGCGATGATCGATTGAGGACGTCTGGGCTGGAAAGAGCGTTTCCTCTTCACTTACTACGGCTTTCTCTGATGCCGTCTGATATTTTGATCACCGGTGAAGTCTCATTGTAGAAATTAATCAATGACAGAGAGAGAAAGATTCTCTGGAGGAAAACTTAACAAACTGCACAATGCCAGGGAGGAGGAAGAGGAGGAGGAGGAGAAACCAGTGTGACAGTGTGAATCAAAACACAGCCATCTGTTTATAGTGTACAAAGCATTTAAATTATTCATTCTTTCACTTATTTATTCGTCTTCAGTGAGCACTTTATCCTGGTCAGGGCCCTGTACTACGAACGGAGGTTAACCTACCCAGAAGTAACCCAGGGTTCCCCCGCTAAACCGGGGTTGACAAAACCTGGTTATCTTGTTTGGGGTTAAACGGTACTACGACGCCAGTTATGAAGTTGATTTGTTGAACCTGTGTTAACCTAATCAGGGTTAATGTGCGTTCACGTTAAAGGGGAGGTTATCAGCGCAAATCCCCACTGTTCACAATGGCACGGTCGCCGTACTTCACGGAGGAAGAATGCGCTGTCATAATGCAAAGCTACGAGGAGTTCAAAACAACATTAAGAGCAAAATCTAACACAGCGGCTGCCAATAAGGAGCGGCAAGCATGTTGGCAACGAATTGCCGATCGGGTAAATGCGCAAGTCCATTCTCCCTTCTACATGTTCCAGAACAGAAGTATAGGATGAGAGAAGCTTCATGATCAATCACAAGTCACAGAAAATGGTCCTTCGACGTGGCCCCAGTCATATATAGCTTGTTTAATGTCCGAAAAATCCTGAATAAAATTTGGTATGGTAAATTCATGGAGTAGCTACTTAAGCTGATCTGCACAGAGTCACATGAATTAGGATGACTGACTGTTCAGCCCCTTTGACTAAGTTGGTGTCGGTCCTGTGAACATTTCAGAGGCAACAGCAGTGCCAAACGCACCTGGAAACAGGTGAAAATGAAATATAAAAACATCATTCATAATGGTAAGTATGTGTGTGCAAGCAAGCATTCATTTGCCTTTTATTTATTCAAGTTTTATCTGTTTGCCTAATAGTTCAAATTGTTTTGTATATAGTTTATAATGTAGTTGTGTGATATTAATGATAATATTGTGGGAAAACTACTTTGCACGGACGTTCATTTAATTTATTCTATCGTCATTTTGTTTGTTCTATTTTTGTGTATTTTATTTATTTATCTGTTTGTCTAGTTGTATCTATTTTTCTAATAATATATTTTTGCATTAATAGTTTGTTTTTTCCTATTAAAATTATCTTGTTCTTGTTATAACTTTATCTATTTATCTGACTGTTTAGTTGTATCTATTTTTGTTACAATTTCAATATTTTTAATATAGAAAGTTTGTTTTTTTCTATTAAAATGTTCTTGTGTGATAACTAGTTCTTGTGTTATATTTATTGTAGTTGTATCTATTTTGTATCTCAGACTTACAGTGGTGCTTGAAAGTTTGTGAACCCTTGAGAATTTTCTGTATGTCTGCATAAATATGACCTAAAACATCATCAGATTTTCACACAAGTCCTAAAAGTAGATAAAGAGAACCCAGTTAAACACATGAGACAAAAATATTATACTTGGTCATTTATTTATTGAGGAAAATGATCCAATATTACATATCTGTGAGTGGCAAAAGTATGTGAACCTCTAGGATTAGCAGTTAATTTGAAGGTGAAATTAGAGTCAGGTGTTTTCAATCAATGGGATGACAATCAGGTGTGAGTGGGCACCCTGTTTTATTTAAAGAACAGGGATCTATCAAAGTCTGATCTTCACAACACATGTTTGTGGAAGTGCTTCATGGCATGAACAAAGGAGATTTCTGAGGACCTCAGAAAAAGCATTGTTGATGCCCATCAGGCTGGAAAAGGTTACAAAACCATCTCTAAAGAGTTTGGACTCCACCAATCCACAGTCAGACAGATTGTGTACAAATGGAGGAAATTCAAGACCATTGTTACCCTCCCCAGGAGTGGTCAACCAACAAAGCTCACTCCAAGAGCAAGGCATGTAATAGTCGGCGAGGTCACAAAGGACCCCAGGGTAACTTCTAAGCAACTGAAGGCCTCTCTCACATTGGCTAATGTTAATGTTCATGAGTCCACCATCAGGAGAACACTGAACAACAATGCTGTGCATGGCAGAGTTGCAAGGAGAAAGCCACTGCTCTCCAAAAACAACATTGCTGCTCATCTGCAGTTTGCCAAAGATCACGTGGACAAGCCAGAAGGCTATTGGAAAAATGTTTTGTGGACGGATGAGACCAAAATAGAACTTTTTGGTTTAAATGAGAAGCATTATGTTTGGAGAAAGGAAAACACTGCATTCCAGCATAAGAACCTTATCCCATCTGTGAAACATGGTGGTGGTAGTATCATGGTTTGGGCCTGTTTTGCTGCATCTGGGCCAGGACGGCTGGCCATCATTGATGGAACAATGAATTCTGAATTATACCAGCGAATTCTAAAGGAAAATGTCAGGACATCTGTCCATGAACTGAATCTCAAGAGAAGGTGGGTCATGCAGCAAGACAACGACCCTAAGCACACAAGTCGTTCTACCAAAGAATGGTTAAAGGAGAATAAAGTTAATGTTTTGGAATGGCCAAGTCAAAGTCCTGACCTTAATCCAATGGAAATGTTGTGGAAGGACCTGAAGCGAGCAGTTCATGTGAGGAAACCCACCAACATCCCAGAGTTGAAGCTGTTCTGTACGGAGGAACGGGCTAAAATTCCTCCAAGCCGGTGTGCAGGACTGATCAACAGTTACCAGAAATGTTTAGTTGCAGTTATTGCTGCACAAGGGGGTCACACCAGATACTGAAAGCAAAGGTTCACATACTTTTGCCACTCACAGATATGTAATATTGAATCATTTTCTTCAATAAATAAATAACCAAGTATAATATTTTTGTCTCATTTGTTTCACTGGGTTCTCTTTATCTACTTGTAGGACTTGTGTGAAAATCTGATGATGTTTTAGGTCATATTTATGCAGAAATATAGAAAATTCTAAAGGGTTCACAAACTTTAAAGCACCACTGTAAATATTTTTGTAAAACAAGTGTTTTTCTATAAAATATTCTTGCGTTCTTGATAACTATGTTCTTGAGTGGGTTCTTTTTTTTTATACAGAAAAGCCGTTCTGCATGGACATTCATTGAAGCCCTCATTGTTTTTTAATGGTTATTTATGAGCGTTTAGGGGTTACAATAATGTAAGTCTAGGTTGCTTTATATAAAAGGTATGTCCAGAAATATTGATGTCACTGTCTAAGCAGAGGGATCTGGCTTCTTTAGACGCCGTCTTCTTAAAACTGAATAAATATTTAAAAAGAGCCAAATGAGCCAGTCTTTTGAACGGCTCTTTTCAAAGAACGGATCACAAAGATGCGGATCCCATCAAAGAGCCATAAATCCCATCTCTAATCTGCGCTCCGATATCGCACGAGTCATCCAGGTACGCTGGCATTGTCTCTAGAGGAAATGTCGGTGGAGAGGTGGTGTTTAAAAAGGGTGTGGTTAATCGGAAACCTCGGGTTAACCAAGAACATAACCTGAGACGAGCAGGTTTGAGATGCAGTGTAAGTTGCCATGGCAGCATACCTCAGTTTGAACATAGCCAACTTTCGTAGTATGGGTTAATCGGGAAGTTACGCTGCATGTGATCAAGTTACTCTCGAAGTTACCCTGGTAAGCCAGAAAACCCGCTTCGTAGTACAGGGCCCAGGGATCCGGAATCTGTCCCGGGAGGAAATACTGGGAGTGAGGCGAGGATCCATCCTGAATGAGATCTGTTTTATATTATTTAATTACATTGGATTCTATAACTATATTTATTAAATTAGAATTACTGAAGTGATTGGGGAAAGAAATGATTGCCTTTGTTGTTGTTGTTGTTGTTGTTGCTGCTGCTGTTGTTGTTGTTGTTGTTGTTGTTGTTGTTGTTTTCCATATACTGTATGTGGGAATTAAAAGACAACAATAACAAAAAAAAAACTATGAATATGTAAATACATGCCCCTTCTTGACAGGATGTCACACCCTCAATTTGCATACTGGGACCTGATTGGCTCAACTGGTGAAATTTATAAATTGTACCTCAGATTATTATTCTGAATTATTCAGTTTACAATAAACAACCTTTTTTTTTTTTTTTTTTACCATGACCTTTCTTCTTATTTTGCTGATTGCAAAGTGGTCACTTTTTTGTTTCCTTAAAAGCATGAATAACATTTCATTAAAAATAAAATTAATAAAGATTTATGGTCAGTTTAAATGACACTCTGGTGGTTCCTATAGATCCAAATGCTGAGTCCCAGGTGCCAATACTTTTATTATATTGAAAATGGAAAGTGAGATGTGGCTAATAAACATATATATTTTAAAATTTCTGTTTTAAGGAGAGTGATGCATGTCATTATGTTCCACTTTCTATAGTGGGCATGTGTACTGGGCGGGTGTAGAGGGTGGGTGTAGAGTGCGGGTGTAGTGAGTGGGTGTAATGGGCGGGTATAGTGAGCGTGTGTAATGGGCGTGTGTAATGGGCATGTGTAGTGGGCAGGTGTAGTGAGTGGGTGTAGTGAGTATGTGTTGTGAGCAGGTGTAGTGGGCGTGTGTAGTGAGTGAGTGTAGTGAGTATGTGTTGTGAGCAGGTGTAGTGGGCGTGTGTAGTGGGCGGGTGTAGTGAGCGGATGTAGTGAGTATGTGTAGAGGGCGTGTGTAGAGGGCCGGTGTAGTAAGTGTGTGTAGTGGGCGTGTGTGGTGGGCAGGTGTAATGGGAAGGTGTAGTGGGCGGGTGTAGTGAGTATGTGTTGTGAGCAGGTGTAGTGGGCTGGTGTAGTGAGCGGGTGTAGTGAACAGGTGTAGTGGGCATGTGTAGTGGGCGGGTGTAGTGAACAGGTGTAGTGGGCATGTGTAGTGGGCAGGTGTAGTGAGCAGGTGTAGTGGGTGGGTGTAGTGAGCGGGTGTAGTGAGTATTTGTTGTGAGCAGGTGTAGTGGGTGTGTGTAGTAGGTGTGTGTAGTGGGCGTGTGTAGTGAGCGGGTGTGGTGGGCGGGTATAGTGGGCGGGTGTAGTGGGCGGGTGTAATGGGAAGGTGTAGTGGGCGTGTGTAGTGAGTATGTGTTGTGAGCAGGTGTAGTGGGTGGGTGTAGTGGGCGGGTATAGTGAGTATGTGTAGTGGGCGGGTGTAGTGGGCGGGTGTAGTGAGCGGGTGTAGTGAGCGGGTGTTGTGAGCAGGTGTAGTGGGTGGGTGTAGTGAGTATGCATAGTGGGTGGATGTAGTGGGCGGGTGTAGTGGGTGGGAGTAGTGAGTAGGTGTAGTGGGCGGGTGTAGTGAGTATGTGTAGTGGGCGGATGTAGTGGGTGGGTGTAGTGAGCAGGTGTAGTGGGCGTGTGTAGTGGGTGGGTGTAGTGAGCGGGTGTAGTGGGCGTGTGTAGTGGGTGGGTGTAGTGGGTGGATGTAGTGAGTATGTGTTATGAGCAGGTGTAGTGGGTGGGTGTAGTGAGTATGTGTAGTGGGCGGGTGTAGTGGGTGGGTGTAGTGAGCAGGTGTAGTGGGCGTGTGTAGTGGGTGGATGTAGTGAGCAGGTGTAGTGGGCGTGTGTAGTGGGCGGGTGTAGTGGGTGGATGTAGTGAGTATGTGTAGGGAGCAGGTGTAGTGAGTATGTGTAGTGGGCGGGTGTAGTGGGTGGGTGTAGTGGGCGTGTGTAGGGAGCAGGTGTAGTGGGTGGGTGTAGTGGGCGGGTGTAGTGAGTATGTGTAGTGGGCGGGTGTAGTGGGCGGGTGTAGTGAGCGGGTGTAGTGAGCGGGTGTAGTGAGTATGTGTTGTGAGCAGGTGTAGTGGGTGGGTGTAGTGAGTATGCATAGTGGGTGGGTGTAGTGGGTGGATGTAGTGAGTATGTGTAGGGAGCAGGTGTAGTGAGTATGTGTAGTGGGCGGGTGTAGTGGGTGGGTGTAGTGGGCGTGTGTAGGGAGCAGGTGTAGTGGGTGGGTGTATTGCGTGAGTAAAGCAGGATTCATGTGAGCAGGAAGACCCGCCCACAGCCAGCTGATTGACAGCCTGGTCACTTAAACAAAGGGAAAACCAATCTGGGAATGCGGAATTGCAAAAGCGATGAAGAAAATGGTTCATTTCTTTATTCTTTTAGTTTTTAATTATTTTCTTATTTTTATTTTTAGTTCTGCATTTATTTTCCTATTGTTTTCTATTTTTATTTGCTTATTAATTTATTTTTATTTCATTTCTGCATTTAGTTTCTT